>NW_018393713.1:3373-8625 GCF_900095145.1 Mus pahari | reverse complement strand
CTGCAACCCTGTAGGTGCAACAACAATATGAACTAACCAGTACCCCCTGAGCTCGTGTCTCTAGCTGCATATGTAGCAGAAGATGGCCTAGTTGACCATCATTGGGAAGAGAGGCCCCTTGGTCTTGCAAACTTTATATGACCCAGCACAGGGGAATGCTAGGGCCAAGAAGTGGGAGTGGGTGGGTAGTGGAGCAGGGGCTGGGGGAGGGCATAGGGAACTTTCGGGATAGCATTTGAAATGTAAATAAAGAAAATATCTAATAAAAATGGGAAAAAATAAAGAAACCAAGACAACTAGACATCATTAGAACCCAGTACACCCACCACAGTTAGTCCTGGATACCCCAACAAAACTGAAAAGCAAGACTCAGATTTAAAATCATATCTCATGATGGTGGTAGAGGATTTTAAGAAGGGCATTAATAACTCAATTAAAAAATACAGGAGAACAGTGCTAAACAGTTAGAAGCCCTTAAAGAATTACAGGAAAACACTGTTAAACAGGTAGAAACCCTTAAAGAATTACAGGAAAACACAACCAAACAGGTAATGGAATTGAACAAAACAATCTAAGATCAAAAAATGGAAGTGGACACAATAAAGAAAATCCAAAGGGAGACAACTGTGGAGATTGAAATCCTAAAAAAGAAATCAGGATCCATAGATGTGAGCATTAGCAACAGAATACAAGAGATGGAAGAGAGAATCTCAGGTACAGAAGATTCCATAGAGAACATGGACACAACAATCAAAGAAAATACAAAATGCAAAAAGATCCTAACTCAAATCATCCAGGAAATCCAGCGATCAATGAGAAGACCAAA
Source organism: Mus pahari (assembly GCF_900095145.1). Taxonomy (NCBI): domain Eukaryota; kingdom Metazoa; phylum Chordata; class Mammalia; order Rodentia; family Muridae; genus Mus; species Mus pahari. The sequence continues at coordinate 7,799 of NW_018393713.1, read as the reverse complement.
TCTAGGGATAATAAATAGTAGATGAGGATGAAGATTTTCAACTTAAAGGGCCAGTAAATACATTCAACAAATTTATAGAAGAAAACTTGCCTAACCTAAAGAAAGAAATACGCAAGAACATAGAAGAAGCCTACAGGAATCTATATAGACTGGACCAAAAAAGAAATTCTTTGTAACACATAATAATCAGAAAAAAATGCACCAAATAAAGACAGAACATTAAAAGCAATAAGGGAAAAATTCAAGAAACATATAAAGGCAGGCCTAAACTGTTGCGGACCCCCGAACTCTGACCTGCAGAGACGGGGAGAAATGACACAAACAACAAGGAAGGTTCCAAACAGATTTCTTCTTTATCTCCCTGAACAGCTTTTTCTCTCCTTCTCCTGGTTCCAAATAACTCCAACTGAACTCTTCTCTAACTCTTCTCCAACTGACCTGTTTACAGCTTTTTCTCACAGCATTCTCCTCGCTCCCTCCCTCCGGGATACATCCTGTTTTTCTCAGTCCTCTGAACTCCTTCAAAACATTTTCCCTCCCACCCGGGGTGCATCCTGTTTTCATCAGTCCTGACCTAATCCCTCCCCACTCTCCTGGATCCTTTCAAATTTCAGCCAGGGCGCACAGTGATAGTACAGTGAGTCAGCAGGCTCAGATTCTTGAAGCCAGGGAACATGGGGCTTGGCAACTCCACTCCCCATATAGAGTTCAGGCTCAGGCTCTTGACAAACAGGGACCACGGGGCTTGGAACACCCACTATCCACACTATACCAGACTTTTCACCAGAAACTATGAAAGCGAGAAGACCCTCGACAGATGTTATGCAGAACCTAAGAGAACACAAATTCCAGTCCAGGCTACTATGCCCAGCAAAACTCTCAATTACCATAGATGGAGAAATCAAAGTATTCCATGATAAAATCAAATTCACACAAAATCTATTCATGAATCCAGCCCTTCAAAGGACAATAAAGGGTAAATTCAAACACAAGGACAGAAATTATGCCCTAGAAAAAGCAAGAAAGTAATCCTTCAACAAACCTAAAAGAAGACAGCGGCAAAAACAGAATCCCAACTCTAACAAAAAAATAACAGGAAGAAACAATTACTTTTGTTAATATCTCTTAATATCAATGGGCTCAATTCCCTAATAAAGTCCCTCTACAGAGGAATGGATACAGAAAATGTGGTACATTTACACAATGCAGTACAACTCAGCTATTAAAACCAATGAATTTATGTAAATCTTAGGTAAATGGATGGTATCATTCTGCGTGAGGTAACCCAATCACAAAAGAACTCGCATGATATGCACTCACTGATAAGTGGATATTAGCACAGAAACTTATAATACCCAAGACATAATTTGAAAAACATATGAAACTGAAGAAGGAAGACCAAATTGTGGATATTTCTTCACTCCTTAGAATAGAGAACAAGATACCCATCTAAGGAGTTACAGAGACAAAGTTTAGAGCTGTGTCGAATGGAAGGATCATGCAGTGACTGCCCCGTTCCAGGATCTATACTGTAATCAACCAGCAAACACAGCCACTATTGTATATGCCAGCAAGATTTTGCTGACATGACCCTGATATAGCTGTCTCTTGTGAGGTTAATACATTGCCTGGCAAATACAGAAGTGGATGCTCACAGTCATCCTTTGGATGGAATACAGGTCCTCCAAAGATAGAGAAAGTACCCAAGGATTTGAAGAGGGCTGTAATCCTATAGGAGGAACAGCTATATGAACTAACCACTAGCCCCTGAGCTCATGTCTCTAGCTGCATATGTAGCAGAAGATGGCCTAATTGGCCATCACTGGGAGGAGACGCACTTGGTCTTACAAAGATTATATGTCCCAATACAGGGAAATGCCAGGGCCAGGAATCGGGAGTGCGTGTGTTGGGGAGCAGGGCGGGTGGAGGGTATAAGGGACTCTCGGGATAGCATTTGAAATGTAAATGAAGAAAATAATAAAATTGAAAATAAAAGATTCCTTTATGAACAAAACATCAGGAAATCCTGGCATATTGTCAGGAAGTTGTCCATTTCACCCAGGGAGAATGGGTAGAATACCTTCTGTTTCAATTTTGTGGAACTGTTTGAGGAGAGTTGGAATTAGGTCTTCTTTGAAAGTCTGATAAAATTCTGCACTAAACCCATCTGGTCCTGGGGGTTTTATGGTTGGGAGACTATTAATGACTGCTTCTATTTTCTTAGGGGAAATGGGACTGTTAAGATTGTTAATCTAATCCTGATTTAACTTTGGTACCTGGAAGTTGTCCATTTTATCCAGGCTTTCCAGTTTTGTTGAGTACAGCCCTTCATAGTAGGATCTGATGATGTTTTGGATTTCCTCAGGATCTGTTGTTATGTCTCCCTTTTCATTTCTTATTTTGTTAATTAGGATACTGTCCCAGTTCCCTCTAGTTATTCTGGCTAAGGGTTTATCTATCTTGGTGATTTTCTCAAAGAACTATCTCTTGGTTTGGTTGATTCGTTGAATAGTTCTTTTTGTTTTCACTTGGTTGATTTCAGCCCTAAGTTTGATTATTTCCTGCCATCTACTCCTCTTGGGTGAATTTGCTTCCTTTTGTTCTACAGCTTCTAGGTATGCTGTTAGACTGTTAGTGTATTCTCTCTCTAGTTTCTTTTTGGCAGCACTCAGAGTTATGAGTGTTTCTCTTAGGAGTGCTTTCATTGGGCCCCATAAGTTTGGGTATGCTGTGGCTTCATTTTCATTACACTCTAAGAAGTCTTTAATTTATTTCTTTATTTCTTCCTTGACCAAGTTATTGTTGAGTAGAGTGTTGTTCAGTTTCCACATGAATTTGGCTTTCTATTATTTATGCTGTTATTTAATATCAGCCTCAGTCTGTGGTGATCTTATAGGATGCATGGGATAATTTCAATATTTTTATATCTGTCAAGGCCTTTTTTGTGACTGATTATTTGGTCAATTTTGGAGGAGGTTCCATGAGGTGCTGAGAAGAAGTATATCCTTTTGTTTTAGGATAAAATGTTCTGTAGATATCTGTTAAATCAATTTCTTTCATAACTTCTGTGAGTGAACATGTATCTCTGTAATTTTTTGTTTCCAGGGTCTGTCCATTGGTGAGAGTGGGGTGTTGCAGTCTCCCACTATTATTGTTTGAGGTGCAATGTGTGCTTTGAGCTTTACTAAACTTTCCTTAATGAATGTGGCTGCTCTTGAATTGGAGCATAAATATTCAGAATTGAGAGTTCATCTTGGTAGATTTTACCTTTAATGAGTATGAAGTGCCCCTCCTTGTCTTTTTTGATAATTTTGAGTGGAAGCCAATTTTATTTGATATTAGAATGGCTACTCCAGCTTGTTTCTTTGGAACATTGCTTGGAAAATTGTTTTCCAGCCTTTCACTGTGAGGTAGTGTCTGTATTTGACCCTTAGGTGGGTTCCTGTAAGCAGCAAAATGTAGGGTCCCGTTTGTATAGCCAGTCTGTTAGTCTATGTCATTTTATTGGGGGAATTGAGGCCATTGATGGTAAAAGAAATCAAAGAAAGGCAATTTTTGGTTCCTGTCATTTTTGTTGTTAGAGTTGGGATTCTGTTCTTGTGGCTGTCTTCTTTTGTTTTGTTTTTTGTTTTGTTTTGTTTTGTTTTTTGAGGGATTAATTTCTTCCTTTTTCTACTGTGTAGTTTCTTAGTGTTGGTGTTTTCCCTTTAATGTCATTTGAAGGGCTGGATTCCTGGAAAGATACTGTCTGAATTTGATTTTGTCATGGAATACCTTGGTTTTTCCAAGATAATTGAGAATTTAGCTGGATATAGTAGCCTGGGTTGGCATTTGTGTTCTCTTATGGTCTGTATAATATCTGTCTAGGATCTTCTGGTTTTCATTGTCTCTGGTGAGAAGTCTGGAGTAATTCTAACAGGCCTGCCTTTATATGTTACTTGACATTTTTCTCTCACTGCTTTTAATATTCTGTCTTTATTTAGTGCAATTTTTTTGTTCTGATTACTATGTATCGAGAGGAATTTCTTTTCTGGTCAGTCTATTCGTATTTCTGTAGGCTTCTTGTATGTTCATGGGCTTCTCTTTCTTTAGGTTTGGGAAGTTTTCTTCTATAGTTTTGTTGAAGATATTTGCTGGTCCTTTAAGTTGAAAATCGTCATTCTCATCTACTCCTATTATCCATAGGTTTGATCTTCTCATTGTGTCCTGGATTTCCTGGATGTTTTGAGTTAGGATCTTTTTGCGTTTTGCATCTTCTTTGATTGTTGTGTTCCCTATGGAGTCTTCTATACCTGAGATTCTATCTTCCATCTCTTGTATTCTGTTGCTGATGCTCACATCTATGGTTCCTGATTTCTTTCCTAGGATTTCTATCTCCACAGTTGTCTCCCTTTGGGTTTTCTTAATTGTTTCTACTTCCTTTTGC
>NW_018393713.1:0-2433 GCF_900095145.1 Mus pahari | reverse complement strand
AAGAAGGGAGTCTGGCTCTCGCTCTTTCACCTTCTTGCTGTGTGGACTCAGCAACTGCTAGACCCTTGGACTTCCATCCACAGCTACTACTGAACCATTGTTGGGATTTGGACTGCAGACTGTAAGTCATCAATAAATTCCTTTACTATATAGAGCATATCCGTAAGTTCTGTGACTCTAGAGAATCTTGACTAATACAATCCTCCTGTGATTCTGTTAGCCCCTGTTAGCACTCCTGGGGATCAAACTCTCCCCTGTGTCCCCTTGGTCAAAGCACTCTTTGCAGGCAAGCTCTCCTCTTACAAGGCAGGTGTCCAGAAATCTGGAGCTCTGATCCTCCTACTGAGTCCTGGGGTCAGAGCACTCCCTGTAGGCTAACTTTCCCTGCGTGATCCAGAGGAGCCGTAATCTCAAGGACCTGTGGTGTGGAGAGTCCTCTGGAGCACTCAGCTGTCTCTGCTGGGGTTCAGAAGAGAGATGGCAGGAGTGGCCCCAACTGGACTGGAACCCTGCCTCTGGGAGGGCAGTGTTCCTTTGTCCCTGTTCCTGCTGGCACAAGCCCCTCATGGATTCTCTGGAGTTGATTGTGTTCCACACACAGTGATCCAGAGAATCTGTGGTGTGGAGAGTCCTCTGGAGCACTCAGCTGCCTCCACTTGAAAATACCTAACTTAAGAATAATAGGAATGGAGCTAACCCTGTGCCACAGCTCTTGAAATTCAATCCCACCTGGAGAAAGCTGGTCTCCCAAAAGTGCTGACACACATAGATCACAGGTAAGACACCACTACTGCTCCAATACCTGGCTAATATGAGACTCACCAAGAGCTCCCAGGACACAGGATCAATGGAGTTCTCTGGGACAGAATCCTTCTGGTTTCCATCAGCGCCCCAGAGCTAACTCTGTGCCACAGCTCTCTGCAACCAAAACCCGCCCAGAGAGAGCTGGTCTCACAGGAGTACTAACATACCTAAGATCACAAACTCACAGAAAGGACAACCTACAGTCAGAGACAGCAAGACCAGCTAACACCAGAGATAACCAGACAGTGAAAAGCAAGCTCAAGAATATAGTATCCTTTATTGATATCTATTTAAATACACTCAAATTTCTCACAAACTGAATCCAAAAACACATCATCATTCATTCATCACGATCAAGGAGGCTTCATCTTAGGGATGCAGGGATAGTTCAATATATGGAAATCCATCAATGTAACCCACTATAAAAAACAAACTCAAAGAAAAAAAACACATGATCATCTCATTAGATGCTGAGAAAGCATTTGACAAAATTCAACACCCCTTCATATTAAAAGTCTTGGAAAGATCAGATATTCAAGGTCTATACCTAAACATAGTAAAAGAAATATAAAGCAAACCAGTAGCCAACATCAAACTAAATGGAGAGAAACAACCCCACTAAAATCAGGGACTAGACAAGGCTGTCCTCTCTCTATTCAATATGGTACTTGAAGTTCTAGCCAGAGCAATTAGAGGACAAAGGGAGGTAGAAGGGATACAAATTAAAAAACAGGAAGTCAAAAATATCACTATTTGCAGATGATATGATAGTATACTTAAGTGACCCCAAAAATTCCATCAGAGAACCTCTAGGGTCTGATAAATAACTTCACCAAAGTGACTAGATACAAAATTAACTCAAGCAAATCAGTAGCTTTCCTCTACTAAAAGGATAAACAATACCCTTCACAATAGTCATAAATAACACAAAGTATTTTGGTGTGTCTAAGCAAACAAGTAAAAAATCTGTATGACAAGAACTTCAACACCCCACTCTCACCAACTGACAGGGCACCCAGATAAAACTAAACAGAAAAATAATGAAACTAACAAACATTATGAATCAAACGGACCTAACAGACATCTGTAGAATATTTTCCCAAACATAAGAGAATATGCCTTCTTCTCAGCACCACATGACTCCTCCAAAATCAACCATATAATTCATCACAAAGCAAGCCTCAATAAATATAAGAAAAATGAAATAACACCTTGTATCTTATCAGACCACCATGGATTAAAGCTGGACTACAACAACAACAGAAACACCAGAAAGTCTACACACTCATGGAAGTTGAACAACTCCCTTCTCAATGATCTCAATGTCAGGGAAGTGTTGGGGTCTCCCAGCTCCTTGTTGCTGCCAAGCCTACCGAGAGGACCTCCCCAGATCTCCCAGAATACAGTGTCCTTGGACTGCTTACATCAACGGGCACTAGTCCCCGCCTTGATCCTTGAACCCGCCTAAGATCAGACCACCGCCAGCAGCTTAGAAGGGCAGGCTGGAAATCTTTCCATGTTATTTTAAATGGAGTTCGGTTATTGAATTTCAGAACCTTGAAGAGAATTGTGTCTAGGCTTCCATTTTTCTTTTTTTTTTTTTTTTTTTTTTTTTTTTTTTTTTTTTTT
>NW_018393712.1:0-8415 GCF_900095145.1 Mus pahari | reverse complement strand
CACACACACACACACACACACACACACACAAAACGGGTGAAGGAATTGAACAAAACCATTCAGGATCTAAAAAAAAATAGAAGTAAAAACAATAAAGAAATCATAAATGGAGACAACTCTGGATATAGAAAACCTAGGAAAAAGATCAGGAGACATAGATGCAAGCATCACCAACAGAATACAAGAGACACAAGAGAGAATCTCAGGTGAACCAACACAACAGTCAAAGAAAATGCCAAATGCAAAAAGATCCTAAATCAAAACATACAGAAAATCCAGTGCACAATGAGAAGACGAAACCTATGGATGATAGGTATAGATGAGAACGAAGATTTCCAACTTAAAGGGCCAGTAAATATCTTCAACAAAATTATAGAACAAAACTTCCTTAACCTAAAGAAAGATGCCCATAAAAAAGCATAAAAGAAGCCTACAGAACTCCAAATAGACAGGACCAGAAAACAAATTCCTCCCACCACATAATAATCAAAACACCAAATGCACAAAAAAGAAAGAATATTAAAAAGCAGTAAGGGAAAATGTCAAGTAACATATAAAGGTAGATCTATTAGAATTACACCAGACTTCTCACCAGATATTATGAAAGCCAGAAGATCTTGGAAAAGTGTTATACAGACCCTAAGAGAACACAAATGTCAGCCCAGGCTACTATACCCAGCAAACTCTCAATTGCCATATATGGAGAAACCAAAGTATCCCATGACAAAACCAAATTCACACAATATCTTTCCATGAATCCAGCCCTTTAAAGGATAATAAATGGAAAATTTCGACACAAGGAGGGAAACTATGTTCTTCAAAAAGCAAGAAAGTAATCTTTCAACAGACCTAAAAGAAGATAGGCTCATGAACAGAAGCCAAACTCTAACAACAAAAATAACAGGAAAAAAACAATTACTTTTCTTTAATATCTCTTAATATCAATCAACTCAATTTCCCAATAAAAAGACATAGACTAACACGCTGGCTATGTAAATAGGACCCAGCATTTTGCTGCATAAAAGAAACCTACCTCAGTGACAAAGACACTACCAAAGTTTAAAAGGCTGGAAAAAAATTCCAAACAAATGGTCAAAAGAAATAAGCTAGAGAAGCCATTTTATTTTCGAATGAAATCGACTTTCAACCTAACATTATCAAAACAGACAAGGAGGGACACTTCATACTCATTAAAGGAAAAAAAAACTACCAAGATGAGTTCCCAATTCTGAACATCGATGCTCCAAATACATCTATATACATTAAGAAGACTTTTCTAAAACTCAAAGCACACATTGCACTACACACAATAATAGTGGGAGACTTCAACACCCTACTCTTATCAATGGAAAACAGAAAGGAAACAGAGTCACAGTAAAAGTAACAGAAGATATAAAAATAAATGAATTTAAGAGATATCTATAGAACATTTTATCTAAAAGGATATACCTTCTTCTCAGCACCTCATGATACCTTCTCCAAAGTTGAGCATATAGTTGGTCACAAAACAGGTCTCAACAGATACAAAAATATTGAAATAACCCCATGCATCCTATCAGAACACCATGGATTAAGGCTGATCTTCAATAACAGCATAAATAATAGAAAGCCAATATTCATGTGGAAGCTGAACAACACTCTACTCAATGAAAAGTTGGTCAAGGAAGAAATAAAGAAAGAAATCAAAGACTTTTCAGTGTTTAATAAAAATGAAGCCACAGCATATCCAAAATGATGAAAGCAGTCCTAAGAGGAAAAAATCATAGCTCTGAGTGGCTCTAAAAAGAAACTGGAGAAAGCAGCTTGATAGCACACCTAAAAGCTCAGGAACAAAAGGAAGCAAATTCACTCAAGAGGAGTAGATGGCAGGAAATAATCAAAATCAAGATCAGGGCTGAAATCAGTGTGAGATTCTCTCTCTCTCTCTCTCTCTCTCTCTCTCTCTCTCTCTCTCTCTCTCTCTCAATTTATTTATTTATTATTATATGTAAGTACACTGTAGATGTCTTCAGACACTCCAGAAGAGGGCATCAGGTCCCATTATAGATGGTTGTGAGCCAAAATCTGATTACTGGGATTTGGAGGCAGGACCTTTGTAAGAGCAGTCAGTGTTCTTAACCACTGAGCCATCTCATCAGCCCCCTCAGGACTGAAATCAACCAAGTGGAAACAAAAAGAACTATACGAAGAATCAACAAAACCAGGAGGTGTTTTTAGAGAAAACCAACAAAATAGATAAACCTTTAGCTAGACTAATTAATGGAAACAGAAACAGTATCCTAATTTAAAATATCAGAAATTAAAAGGGAGCTATAACAACAGAACCTGAGGAAATCCAAAACATCAGATCCTACTACAAAAGTCTATATTCAACAAAACTGGAAAACCTGGATGAAATGGATAATTTTCTAGACAGATACTAGGTAGTAAAGTTAAATCAGGATCAGATAAACTATCTGAACAGTCCCATATCCTCTAAAGAAATAGAAAGAGTCATTAATAGTCTCCCAACCAAAAAAAGCCCAGGACCAGGTAGGTTTAGTGCAGAGTTTTATCAGACCTTCAAAGAAGACCTAAGTCCAGTACTCCTCAATCTATTCCACAAAATAGAAACAGAAGGTACTCTTCCCAATTCATTCTATGAATCTACAATTACTCTGATACTTAAACCACAAATACACCCAACAAAAAAGAGAACTTCAGACCAATTTTCCTTATGAATATTAATGCAAAAATACTGAATAAAATTTTCAAAAACTGAATCCAAGAACACATCAAAACAATCATCCATCATGATCAAGTGGGAGTCATCCCAGGGATGCAGGGATGGTTTAATATACGGAAATCCATCAATGTAATTCATTATATAAACGAACTCAAAAAAAAAAAAAAAAGACCTCACATGAACATCTCATTAAATGCTGAGAAAATATTTGACAAAATCCCAAACCCCTTCATGTTAAAAGTTTTGGAAAGGTCAGGAATTCAAGGCCCATACCTAAACATAATAAAAGCAATTTGCGGCAAACCAGAAGCCAACATGAAACTAAATGGAAAGAAACTTGAAGCATTTCCACTAGAATTAGGGATTAGACAAGGCTGCCTACTCTCCCAATACCTATTCAATATAGTACTTGAAGACCTATTCAGAGCAATTAGACAACAAAAGGAGATCAAAGGGATACAAATTGGAAAGGAAGATGTCAAAATATCACTATTTGAAGATGATATGATACTGTGCATAAGTGACTCCAAAAATTCCACCAGAGAACTCCTAAAAGTGATAAACAACTTCAGTGAAGTAGCTGGATATAAAGTTAACTCAAACAAATCATCTGCCTTTTTCTACACAAAGGATAATAAACAGGCTGAGAAAGAGATTAGGGAAACAACACTGTCTCAGTCAGGGTTTCTATTCCTGCACAAACATGGCCAAGAAGCAAGTTGGGGAGGAAAGGGTTTATTCAGCTTACACTTCCGCACTCCTGTTCATCATGAAAGGAAGTCAGGAGTGGAACTCAAGCAGGTCAGGAAGCAGGAGCTGATACAGTGGTCATGGAGAGGTGTTCCTTACCGGGTTGCTTCCCCTGGCTTGCTCAGTCTGCTCTCTTATAGAACTCAAGACTACCAGCCCAGGGATGGTCCCACCCACAAGGGGCCTTTCCCCCTTGATCACTAATTGAGTAAATGTCTTACAGCTGGACTTCATGGAGGTCATGAGAAACTTAAACTCCTTTCTCAGTGATAACTTCAAGCTCTGTCAAGTTGACACACAAAACCAGCAAGTACAAACACCCTTCACATTAGTGAGAAATAGTATAAAATACCTTGGCTTGACTCTAACTAAGCAAGTGAAAGATCTGTATTATAAGAACTTCAAGTGTCTGAAGAAGGAAATTGAAGATCTCAGAAGATAGAAAGATCTCCCATGCTTATGGATTGACAGGCTGTGAATAGCAAACTGGCTATCTTGCCAAAAGCAATGTACAGATTCAATACAATCCCCACCAAAATTCAAACACAATTCTTCACAGAATTAGGAAGGGCAATTTGCAAATTCATCTGGAGTAACAAAAAACCTAGGATAGCAAAAACTATTCTCAACAATACAAGAACCTCTGGTGGAATCACCATGACCTCAAGCTGTACTACAGGGCAATTGTGATGAAAACTGCATGGTACTGGTACAGTGACAGACAGGTAGATTAATGGAATAGAATTGTGTTGGGGTATCCAGGACTCACTGTGGTGGGTGTACTAAGTTCTGATGATGCTCAGTGTTCTTGGTTTCTGTTAGTAAGATTCTTACATTTTCCTTTGCCATCTGGTAATCTCTGGTGTTAACTTTCTAGCTATCTCTGGCTGGAGCTTGATCCTCCTGCGATTCTGTTAGCCTCTGTCAGCACTCCTAGGAGTTGAACTCTCACCTGAGTCCCAGTGGTCAGAGCACTCTGCAGGCAAGCTCTCCTCTTGCAGGACAGGTGTCCAGAAGTCTGAAGCTCTGATCCACCTTCTACTCCTGGGATCAGAGCACTCTTAGTTGGACTCTCCTCTGGCAAGGAAGATGCCCAGGGGTCTGGGTCTCAGCTACACCTCCTGGCTGAGGATGAAGGCCCAAAGGGACCCTGTCCAAGGAGCTCTGTTGTTTCTGTTGCCCACATGCTCTCCAGTGATCACCAGGTCCTGGGTGTGCTAGGTGTCCTGCGGCGTGGAGAGTCCTCTGGGGCTTCAATGCCCTCTGCCAGGTATACATGGAAGATGGTGGGGCTGGCCCCAACTGGAAAGGATCCCAGCCTCTGGTTGGGCGGGGTTCCTTTGTCCCTGTTCATGCCGGCACAAGACCCTCTTTGGAGCTGATGTTGCATGCCATTCACCCATGATACTGAAGTGATTCTGAGGTTCTGTGGCTTGGAGAGTACTCTGGGGCCCTTTGTGGCCTCCGCTGAGTTCACGTGGAAGATCAAAATCGATCCATTCTTATATGCTTGTACAAAGCTCAAGTCCAAGTGAATCAAGAACCTACAAATAAAACCAGATACACTGAAATTGATAGAGGAGAAAGTGGGAAAAAGCCTCGAAGATATGGGTACCTCGAAAAAAATTCCTTAACAGAACATCAATGGCTTGTACTGTAAGATAAAGAATTGACAAATGGGACCTCATAAAATTGCAAAGCTTCTGTAAGGCAAAGGAAACAAAAAGGCCACCAACAGATTGGGAAAGATTTTTACCAATCCTAAGTCTGGTAGAGGTTTAATATCCAATATATACAAAGAACTCAATAAGTTGGACTCCAGAAAATCAAATAACCCCATTAAAAATGGGGTTCAGAGCTAAACAAAGAATTCTCAACTGAGGAATACGGAAAGGCTGAGAAGCACCTTTAAAAAAATGTTCACTATCCTTAACCATCAGAATTAAGGATATGCAATCAAAACAACCCTAAGATTCTACCTCACGCCAGTCAGAATGGCTGAGATCAAAACCTCAGGTGATAGAAGATACTGGCGAGGATGTGGAGAAAGAGGAACACTCCTCCATTGCATATGGGATTGGATGCTGCTATATCCCCTCTGGAAATCAGTTTGGTGGTTCCTCAGAAAATTGGACATAGAACTACTGGAAGAACCAGGAATACCACTCCTGGGCATATTCCCAGAAGATGTTCCAATATGTATTAAGGACACATGCTCTACTATGTTCATAGCAGCCTTTTATAAAATAGCCAGAAGCTGGATAGAACACAGATGTCCCTCAACAGAGGAATGGATACAGAAAATTTGCATTTACTCAATGGAGTACTGTGCAGCTATTAAAAACAATGAATTTATGAAATTCTTAGACAAATGGATGGATATGGAGGATATTATCCTGGTTGAGGTAACCCAATCACAAAAGAACATACATGATATGCACTCATTGATAAGTGGATATTAGCCCAGAAGCTTGGAATACCCAAGATACAGTTTGCAAAATACATGACACCCAAGAAGAAGGAAGATCAAAGTGTGTATACTTCGGTCCTTCTCAGAAGAGGAGCAAAATATCCATTGAAAAAGTTACAGAGACAAAGTGTGAAGCAGAGACTGAAGGAATGACCATCTAGAGACTGCCCCACCTGGGGATCCATCCCATAAACAACCACCAAACCCAGATACTATTGTGGATACCAACAAGAGTGTGTTGACAGGAACCTGATATAGCTGTCTCCTGAGAGGCTCTGCCAATGCCTGACAAATACAGAAGTGGATGCTTACAGCCATCTACGGGACAGAGCACAAGGTCCCAAATAATGGAGCTAGAGAAAGTACCCAAGGACCTGAAAGGGTTTGCAGCCCCTCAGGAGAAACAACAATACAAACTAGCCAGCATATCCAGAGCTCCCTTCAACTAAACAACCGACCAAAGGGAACTCATCATGGGACTCATGCCTCTAGCTGCATATGTAACAGAGGATGTCCTAGTCAGTCATTAATGGGAGTAGAGGCCCTTGGTATTGTGAAGGCTATACGCTCCAGTATAGGGGACTACCAGGTCCAGTGGGTGGTTTGGTGAGAAGTGGGAGGGGGAAGGGATAGGGGTTTTTAGAGGGGAAACTAGGAAAGGGGATAACATCTGAAATGTAAATAAGGAAAATATCTAATAAAGAAGCAAAAAAATCTATGTCCATCTAGAATTTCCAGTTAAACCTCATTTCATAAGATTTTGCATGTGTAATCAGTTAATATGTAGCCATACTATATTGATATGAGACCTATATATAATAAATGATATTCTTATAAATGTAAAATCACAAGTCAGATAGATAGAGGGAGGTAAGCCAGGCAGTAATGAAGGCAGGGAATTGAAACAAATTTATAAATCAAATTATGCTTATATCTGCAGTAGTCACCAAAAGCTGTAAAAGAAGTATGAAACAGACCTTCCTTTATAGCGTTCAGAAAATCCAATGTGGGTAATATGTTAGCCTTGGAGTTCTGGCTGGAAGAGCTGAGGAACCGTGCATTTATATTCTAGGCTTCCTAACCTGTAAGAGCCCTTTGCTTGTTAGGGCATTCATTGAAAACAAACACAGGGCTGGAGAAATTAACCTTTGCTTCTGCTGAAGAAGTATCAATGTCATAATGCAGAAGAGAATGACTGTGTTGGGGAAGATTGTTGGGGTCCCTTCTCAAAATAAATAATCGAGTGGCATCGGTAGTTGATGGCTTGCTCTCTGCTTTCATAGTTGTTATAATAGTGTTCATGTCTATGTCCATGCATATGTGGGTGTGCACATGTGTGTGTTTGTGTGTGTGTGTGTTCCAAATACCTTCTTGTAAACAAATATCATTTCCCCAGGGTTAGTATTAAAACTTGCACTAGTGTCACTGTTTTTTCTGCTATATTAATGTCAAATTTTTCTCAGCAAGATATAAGCATAATAAGCATTCAGTTCAAGATTTGAAACCTTTTAGGCTTCTACAGTGGCTGAGATCAAGGAACCATAATTAATAACCCGCATGTTGGTAGGCATTGCTGCTCTTCTCCCCCATGAAACACCACAGCCAGTTAAATAAACAGGTTGTAAAGACCAGAAGAGTGATTGTAAAAGATAGTCAAGGGTCTGAAAGGGTAATGTTTATCCCAAGTATAGGAAAGAAAAACATATACATATTTCCCATGTCTCTGCCATGCCTTAGAAATATGTTTTCCATTTGTTTACCAGGAATTTGAAATTTAGAGCTTGGGGTTTTAAGATCAATGATTCACTAAGTTCTCACTGTCAAGGGAGACACTAGATATGAAAAAGCTTTGAATACTCAATAAATATAAACAAAGGGCTAGGTTTTGAGAATGGTTAGAGGGAATGTCGCTCTGCCACATCAGTATAGAGATTATGCAGCATTGTTCTGAGTCTCTTTTTTTCCCCATATAACTTTTAATATCTAATGCATTCCAATTAAATTACCACATCTAATAACACACTTAATGATACCTTCTAAAATAGTTTCCTCTTTGGAGACATCAGAGACTATATCACATACATATATGCGCACGCCATTTAATATCACTTAGGGCAAGAACTTGCCATTTTTAAACCTTTTACACCAACCTATGACATTTTTCCACTTTTGTTCAAGGCATACCCTGAGGCATCTACACTAGGAAAAAATTATATATATTAATATATATATATATATATAATTAATATAATATATTAATAATATATAATATATATGAAGACTATACATATGAATATCAAATGGCTGAGAAACACCTGAAAAAAATGTTCGACATCCTTAGTCATCAGGGAAATGCAAATCAAAACAACCCTGAGATTCCATCTCACACCAGTCAGAATGGCTAAGATTAAAAATACAGGTGACAGCAGATGCTAGCGAGGTTATGGAGGAATAGGAACAATCCTCCATT
>NW_018393711.1:0-8481 GCF_900095145.1 Mus pahari | reverse complement strand
CTTCTAGAAAAATCTCTGTGACTATGAATATTGGGTTCAGCAGGTAGCACGGTGCTCATTGCTTGAAATTACAGCTAGAAAAAGTAAGAAAATTTGGTCTAGTCTAAAAATATGAATGTGTGACCACTCTGTTTCTGACTGGTCTTAAATTTATAAAAATGTTCTACATGTCTTGGTTATAGATTATTGGCTTATAAGTTATTGCGTATGGTTAAAAATTTGTAGCACTGGTAACAAAAAGTTAACTTAAATCCGGTAACTCAGGGTTGGAATTATTCTGGACAACAAATCATTGCATGAACTAAGCCAGGGAAACAGGTCTCTAAAGATACCTATAAATTGGGAAAATATTTTATATAATTCTTGTCCTAGAAATCAGAATTATAAGAGATAGGATTTAAAACCCAGAGGCCAAATCTTTTAAGTTCAGACTCCATTTTAGAGAATTTAAGATAAGTTTAAATTCAGGTAAACTAACAGGTTAATAAATAACTAGCATTTGTTTCCAAGTTGCTCCCCAACAATAAAACGAGCCTAACTCCACTCTCTAGGCTAATCTCCAACAAGACCAACATCTCCAGGTTATACCCTCAACAAGGCCAGTGTCTAGAGGTTATTCCCCCAACAAATCTCCACCCTCAGGTTACAAGCCTACTCCCTTCCTAATGAACACCAATGCAGAGGGTATCAGAAGTTAAGTTTATGATATTAATGTGTGGGCCATTGCTTTTATGCAATAATCTGGAGTCATAAATAATCATTATCCTAAATATAAATGATTGCAGTTTGTGAATAAGTATGCATTCGTATTCCCTAAAATATTGAGGCAGACTTCTGTACCCAGAGCTCAGGTAATTTTTACTGATGGATCCTCTAATGGCCCCACAGCGTATTTGATTCAGAGTAAACCATATAACTGTGCCCAATTGTCCGTTACTGGTAATGTGGGTACTCCATACTATCCACAAGGACAGGGAATTGTGGAATGAGTCCACAAAGCCCTAAAACAAATTAGTTACAAAAAATTGGGCGGGGGGGGGCAGTTGTATACTCTTTCAACACAATTAAATTTAAACCTTGTATTTTTATTAATTTTTTATTTTTTTACTTTGGATGGCAAAGGACATTCCACTACTGTTTGTGTTTGCCCGCATATGTATTTGCGTAGGCATGTATGTGATACCTATGTATATATGTGCGTGTGATAAACTATGTGTTTTGTGTGTGTGTGTGTGTAGATTTGTGTGTGTGTATGTGTGTGTTCATGGGTGTGTTGCCATTGCAATTCAAGTGTTCTAGAACTAGAGTTACACTCAGCTTTGAACCATGATATGGATGCTAGAAATCAAACCTAATTGTTCTCCAAGAACAACATATGCTGTTAAATGTTAAGTCATGTCAGTATCCCAAAGACAACAATATAAAAAGAATCAAAATGAAAATACAATTTCACAAATGTTGATTCCAACCCACAAATGTGTGACTTCTTAATGGTGTGAGTATATGTGGGAAGAGAATAATACTGGAAATGACTGAGCATGACTAGAAGGGAAGGTCACATTCCCTTACTAGAGTTTACTTAAGTGGTCCCACAATTTCAGAAGAGTCATACAAAGAATTACATACTCATAAGATAAAGCTTGAGAGACTAGTGACTTTCAACCAAGGGAACTTAAGAAGACTATTCTTTGACAGGACCTGAGTTCACTTTCCAGAACTGCATGGTAGCTAACAATCATCTCAATTCTTATGATCCAAAATCCTATTCTTGTCTCTGTGGTTCCTACTTGCGTATCATTAAAAAACTTTTTACAAGAAAGCTAGTAGATATTTTTTACAAAAGAAATCTACCATTTATAAGTGAGGCCTAGGGAAATTTTCATTAACAACTCACCATCATTCACAAACCCTATATAATACAGTAGTAGTAAGATAAATGTTTTATTTCAAGATGAATGTGACAAATGCAGGGAGTTTTAATGGCCAGGGTTGCACAGGACCATGCAGGAGGAATGACAAATGGCTTTAGAACTCATGGAATAAGGCCCACCAATTAGCACAACCACTGTGGGTACACCTTATTTAAGGAAAGATCCAAAGGACTGTGTCCTGAAGATTTCATGCTGTTACAGAGTTCTCCTCTGATTGCTATCACCACTTTCCTCTTAATCTAAGAATTGTATGAAAACTCAAATGGGGCTTCCAGCACCTCACTGGGCATTATCACTGACACTAAAATTAATAATGCTTGATCTTTTTCAGGCATTGCTGCTGGAGCAGAGTAATGATTCAATCACTTCCCTAGGAAAAAACTTATAGATGTAGATTATCAGCAATGACCACCACCCTTAGAAAACATTTGGAAAAATGCAATTGTTAATTAAGGTAGATAAATGTATTTTTGCTACTGGCTCTTATATAGAAAATCTTAGGAAATAATTTGAACATCTAAAAGGCATAATTCGATTCGTTAAGCTAGGGTCTTTTTAAGGGCACAGAACAAGAAAAGTGGCAGCACTGGCTGATATGACTTTGAGGATAACCACTGTTGATTGCTTTCTTATACCTGTTTTGCCCTCAGCTTTGTGATATTATTTAATAAGAACAACAATAGCTTAGGTTCTAAGATCAAGAATCAAAAAATGAGACCTCATGAAATTACAAAGCTTCTGTATGGCAAAGTACACTGTCAATAAGACAAAATGGCAACCAACAGACTGGGAAAGGATCTTTACCAATACTAAATCGATGGTGGGCTAATATCCAATATATACAAAGACATCAAGAAGTTAGACTCCAGAAAACCAAATAACCCTATTTTAAAAATTGAGAACAGAGTTAACAGAGAATTCTCAACTGAGAAACCTCAAAGGGCTGAGAAGCATGTGAAGAAATGTTCAACATTCTTAGTCATCGGGGAAATTGCATATCAAAGCAACCCTGAGATTCCACCTCACACCAGTCAGAATGGCTAAGATAAAAAATTCAGGTGACAGCAGATGCTGGTGAGGATGTGGAGAAAGAGGACCACTCCTCCATTGCTGGTGGGATTGCAAACTGGTACAAGCACTCTGGAAATCAGTTTGGTAGTTTCTCAGAAAGTTGGACAAAGTAGTACCTGAGTACACAGCTATACAACTCCTGGGTATATACCCAAAAGATGCTCTAACATATAACAAAGACACATACTCCACTATGTTCATAGCAGCATTACTTATAATAGCCAGAAACTGGAAAGAACCTAGATGTTCTTCAACAGAGGAATGGATACAGAAAATGTGGTACATTTACACAATGTAGTACTACTCAGCTATTAAAAATAATGAATTCATGAAATTCTTATGCAAATGGATGGAACTAGAAAATATCATCCTGAGTGAGGTAATCAAATCACAAAAGAATATACATGGTATGCTCTCACTGATAAGTGGGTATTTGCCCCAAATCTCTAAGTACCCAAGATACAATTCACAAAGCACATGAAGTTCAAGAAGAAGGAAGACCATAGTGTTGATGCTTCAGTTCTTCATAGAAAGGGGAACAAATTACTCATAGAAGCAAATATGAAAACAAAGTGCAGAGCAAAGACTAAAGGAAAAGCCATTCAGAGACTGTCCCACCTGGGTATTTATCCTATACACAGTCACCAAACTCCAACACTATTGTGGATGCTAAGAAATGCTTGCTGAAAGAAGTCTGATATGGCTGTCTCCTGAGAGGCCCTGCCAGAGTCTTACAAATACAGAGTCAGATGCTCACAGCTAACCATTGCACTGAGTGTGGAGTCCCCAATAGAAGAGTTAAAGGACTGAAACAGCTGAAGGGGTTCACCACCTCATAGGAAGAACAACAATATCAGCCAACCAGACCTCCCAGAGTTCCCAGGGACTAAGTCATCAATCAAGGAGTACACATGGCTCCAGTTGCATATATAGCAGAGGATGGCCTTGTCAGGCATCAATGGGAGGAGAAGTTCTTGGTCCTATGAAGGCTCAATAGATGCCCCAATTTAGGGAAATTGAGGGCAGGAGGTGGGAGTAGGTAGGTAGGTGGAAAAACACCCTCATACAAGGAAGGGGATGGCAGATGGGATGGGGATATCTGGAAGGGGGGAAATCAGGTAAGGGGATAACATTTGAAATGTAAATAAACTTAAAATAAAAGAAAGAAAAGAAAAAATTGCTGACTTATGCATTTGCAATCAGAGGATTTATGGTAAATATGACTAATTTTTAAATAAAAGATTATATGTGTGATTCTTTTAAGATACTTATCAGGTAACTTTTAAAGATAAATAATACAATAATCACTCCTATCTTTGTAGTTGCAGATTGCTGCCTGCTAGTAAGAGAAACTGGCTGAGAAAAATACCTTGATTACTTATATTTTGTTGATCTATAGCAAGTCACCTGTTTTCTTTACCTGCACTATGTAATATTATTTCTGTAAAGGTATTGGGAAAATAGTTTTTTCATAGTCATTCAGTAGAAGATAACTAAATAATAATCTTATACTGCCTGAAATACTTTTCTGGGCTAGATTAGCCATGGGAGAAAGAATAAGGTAGTCATCACATTGTCCTTTCCACCTATCAACTATGTGTATGTATGTACATGTATAAAGTTATTGTGACAATATGTTGGAACTTCGTTCTTTCCATCTTCCAAGTGTGTGTGTGTGTGTGTGTGTGTGTGTGCAAAGTTTGTGTGAGAGTGCTTTGTAATTTTGTCATATCCATTGCATCTATATGCATGTATATATGTAAAACTTCTTTGGGTATGTTTTGGAGCTTTCATCTTCCACCAATTGTGTGTATATATTTATGTACATTATGTGTGAAATGCTTGAAGCCTGTTTCTTGGAACTTTATTCCATTCATCCACAAGTATGTGTGTATATGTATGTATGTGCATATGTGTATATATGCATAGAGTATACACACTAATTGCTTTGAGCCTGTTTTTTCAGAGTATTTCTCCAGTCTTCTAACATGTGAATATGTGTATGTTTGTCTGTCTGTTTGTGTGTATATCTATTGTTGGACCTTGTCTTGATTTAACAATTCTTTGTGTGGTTTGTGTGTGTGTGTGTGTGTGTGTGTGTGTGTGTGTGTGTGTGTGTGTGTATGTGTGCAGGTGTGTGTGTATGTGTGTGTGTGCACATGTGTTTGTGCATGTGCAGGTGTATGTGTGTGAATGGTTGCTTTCCACCCTTTCTCTTTGCCAGAAACATCAAGCTCAGTCGATTTCTAAGCCAATCTCCATCATCTGCTCTCAGCTCTGACTCCCACGAGCTGCCTATATCAGATTACTCTGTGGTATCAACGCTGAATGTTGCACAGAGTCTTCTAAATTGCACACATAGAATAAATCATTTCAACAATATCTATTTTCCCAGTCTATTTAACAAGTGTGTCTTTTATGATACAATTAAAGTTGAGGGTTCTTATGTAAAAGGCCTAACGATAAACCCAGCCATCTCCACCCATATCCCATCCTATCTCTGTTGGTTCCTGTCATTCTGACACCACAGTAAAGTGTTTGTAATATTGTTCTATACTTTGAAAATTGTATGTAATTTTAGTTTGTGTGTGTGTGTGTGTGTGTGTGTGTCTGTGTGTCTGTGTGTGTGTGTGTTATGATGTGCATAAATAAATTCAGGGAAATTTGGAGCCCAGAAGAGACCATCTGATTCTTTGTAGCAAATTTTACAGGTGGTTTTTAATAAGAGTTTGTAGGATTGAGTATTGAATCTTTTCCTCTACAAGAGCAGGGCATGATTTTAATTGCTGAGACATCATTCCATCTCTTGAAATAATCTATCAACCTATTGATAAAAAATATTCCTTTCTCCTCTATGTTCATAGGAGAACTCCTCTCACTCCTAAAATGAATCAGGATTGTATTTCTCTTTCTGGCAAAGAGGGAAATTGTGGGAAAACATTATGGATAATTATAGGAGACAATTTAGACCTCAGAAAACATATTGCCAGGCAAATTCATAAGAGGAAACAGTGAAAGTCATTCCAAAAACAGATGTCTATGACAATGTAATCCAATATTTGGTGATTATGAACCAACTACACATGTGTCAATTAGAATTTATGAAAGGTGAGAATGGGAAGATGATTTCTTCCTGATCATTTGAAGAGAATTTCTGTCTGGTTTAAACAGTATTGTGTAACATTTGGGAACAAAGATACATATCAGCATCCCTGCACCGGAAGCCAAAGTGGAGAAGATCTCAACAGCCACCATGACCTTGCCTTTGGTGCTATGGTAAACAGGAAGAAAAGTAACCCAGACACTGCAGAACACCAGCATGCTGAATGTTATGGATTTGGCTTCATTGAAGGTGCCAGGCAGGTTTCTGGAAAGGAAAGCCAGAGTGAAGCTCCCAAAGGCCAGGCAGGCCAGGTATCCCAGGACACAGTAAAAGGCATTGACTGAACCCTTGTTACAAACAATGATGATATGTCCATGCTCAGATTGTGCATCAATATCAACAGAAGGAGGAGAAGCTCCTAGCCAAACTGCACAGACAATAACTTGGATGAGAGTACAGATGGGAATGATATAGTTAGATGCCCCTGAAACAAGAGCATACTTCATCATTCTTTGAGGGGCTGTGACTCGGAATGCCAATACAATAGTAATTGTTTTGGCCAGCACAGTGGAAACAGCCACAGTGAATACAACTCCAAATGTGATTTGCTGTAGGATGCAGGTGGCTGAGTTTGGATGGCCAATGAAGAGCAAGGGGCAGAGGAAACAAAAAATGAGGGAGATGAGCAAGATGTAGGTAAGAGTGCGGTTATTGGCCTTAACTATGGGAGTACTGTGGTGCTTCACAAAGACCAAAAGAACAACAGCTGTAAATGCAGAGAAGCACAATGCCATTAAGGAAAGTGCCATCCCCAAGGGGTCTTTATAAGTGAGAAATATAAGAGCTTTATGAATGCAGTGATTCTGCTCTGTATTAGCATATTGGTCTTCTGGACACGGGACGCACAACTCCACATCTAATGAAAAAAAAATGTAAGTATTATTAGTGTAGCTTCAGCAATTTGAATGTCAGGATACTTCATTTAAGTTTATAAAAGAAGTGTTTCAACATATGAATCTGGTTGTTGAAAATACATGCAAGGTAACTGCTACATAAAATGACTGATTCCATTTATTAATGCTTCTTATTGTTATGGTAAACAAAAACCACAAAAATTTTTGTCTATTTTACTGTATTGTTGTAATCATTTACCATGGGTGTGTATATTTGTGAGTGTGTTTATGGGTAAAAATAATACATATTCTCGTGAACATGAGAGTAACTGAGTTTATATGGGTGGGGTATGAGGCTGAGATTAAGAAGTAAAGTTTATATGAATATATTATCAATGTTTGTAACTTCAAAAATAAACAAAAATCATTTCTAGTTTTGTCCTCTTTTGACTGTAATAATACCATATTTCTGAGCTTTTTTCCATAAAAAAGGAACCCCATCACTGAAGGTATAAAGCTCTGAAATCCCACTATTGTGTGTGTAGGAAATCTGCTTGCCATTGCACAGAGTCATTGGATAACTGCAATAAGGGATAATATGCTTCCAAGGCTTGAAGTCTTTTACATGGAGCAATGCTTTTGTTGACAGCTGTTATCACTTAATTTCTATGAGGAATTAGATATTTAGCTTGGTTATGAAGAGAATACGTTGCTCTTAGAGAGTACTTGAGTTTGGATCCCAGCACAACCATCAGGTGTATTCAAACAGCCTTGTTGAATTACTTACGTGTACATATTATGTAGAACTTCATGCATATCAGAAAAAAACAGGTAAGTGTTGGTTACATCTTATTTATGGGTTCTGGCAATGAACTAAAGCCATCATATATAATGGGAAGGGATTTAACTGCTAAGCTATCTTATGGTCATAAAAGCCTTTAAGGACTTCCATTTAATCATATAGGGTGATGCACCAAGTAAGGGAATAAATGCATGCATGCCAATGATATTCAATTAATCCTGACAAAATGGTTATTTGACAAATATGGGCTATGCAAGTGCCAATACCATTTGAAAATTGTGGCTAATTCTTTTCCTGGCAAGGGCAATTTTAACGTATGTGGAAAATATTAGCTAGGTACTATGTATACTAGTATTGAATAGAGTACTCTAATATTTACACATCATGTGCCAACAGTGGTTCTCAATTTTCTTTTTTTTTCTTTATTTATTTATTATTATTTTCTTTATTTACATTTCAAATGCTATCCTGAAAGTTCCCCATACCCTCCCCCTGCCCCTGATCCCCTACCCACCCACTCCCAATTCTTGGGCCTGAGCTTACCCTTTGATGGGTCATATAAAGTTTGCAAGACCAAGGGGCTTCTCTTCCCAATGATGGCCAATTAGGCCATCTTCTGCTACATATGCAGCTAGAGACACAAGATCAGGGGGTACTGGTTAGTTCATATTGTCGTTGAAC
>NW_018393710.1:0-8501 GCF_900095145.1 Mus pahari | reverse complement strand
GTCCCTTGCACCCATGCTTTCCAATTTTACAGTGGCCCCAGAAGTTGTTTCAAAACAGTGTTGTATCCCCATGTCCACCAGAAAGTCTATGTGCTTCCCCTCCACCTTTAGGGTTACCCAGGGCTCCTGGAGGGGGATTGGACCCTGGGCCCTCTCTCTGATTCTTCTTAGGGTGCTCATGTTTCCAATGGCCTTTCCCCTCACAATAGGCACATTGGTCCCTCTCTAATGGAAAGTGGGTTTTTCCTTCAGTAGGGGGCGGGCTCACCTTTGCCCCTTCCATAAGCTAGGTTTTCCAGCTCTCTCCCATCAGGATGGCCATTCCACCGTCCGTTTTCAATGCTGAAGCTGGTTTCTACATGGGTTACAAGTTGTTAGCATTATAACTCACAAAGCACAGTAGCCAGATTCTAGGCACATTTGTTGTCTTGCATGCAACCACTTGTGTAATATTATGGCAGGTTTCAATATGCTTTACTGGTTTTTAGTGCTATGACTTACATAACTCTCTAGCTTGTTTGTGTTCCTGTTCATGCATTTAAAAATATTTATTTATTTAATTTTCTTACTTATTCACTTTATATCCCACTCACTCACTGCCCCTTCCCAAACACTCTCTCCCACTCACCCCCTGCCACAATCCTTCCCCCTTCCATCTCCCCTTCTCCTCTGAGCAAGTGGGGGTCTTCCTGCTTATCCTCTGACCCTGGGACTTCAAGTCTCTGCATGGCTAGGCCTTTCCTCTCCCTCTGGGGCCAGACAAGGCAGCCCAGCTAGAAGAACATATCACACTTGTAGGCAATAGCCTCCATTCCCATGGTTTGGGACCCACATGAAGACCAGGCTGCACACTGGGGATATGGAACCTGAAGAGGCCACCTCCTCTAACCAGGCACGAACCCCAGTGGATCCAGATACCAAGCCACCCAAAAAACTTTCAACCTAAACTTTATCCTGTTTATGCATTTTAACACTGTATGTTACAAAGCACTGTAGCTGTCTTCTGCAACACTTAGAGTTATTCATGAAAAATACTCAAGTAACTCAAAGTGGGTTTCAATAGGTTTGTGTGTGTGTGTGTGTGGGGGGGTTAACAATACAACTCAAACCACATTGCAGCCAGTTTTTATTTAAGTTGTTTGTTTTTTTACACTATTATACCCACAATACTGTAGGTGGCTTCTTTCAAGGTGTTGTTTTTGTTTTAACACTGTAACTGCACAATGTAGCCTGTCTCTAAGCATACTAATGGGTTTTAACCTTACATCTCAGCTGCTGAAGGTCTTGGCCAGTTTCTATGCACAATTACAGTTTTTAGTGCTATAAATTGCATAAGTCTCTAGCTGGTTTCGGCTTCTGTTTGTGGTTTTTAACACTGTCACACAATGCTAAGTGGTTTCCTTTTGTGCTTATTATTTTCAAGGCAATAGCTCCCATAACTCAGAGCAGATTTCCATGTGCTTTAATGTTTTTTCAACATAAATATTTTTATTGATTCTTTAGGGGCTTCAACATCATACACCCCAATCACACTCACTTCCCAGTCCTTTCATGTCTGTCCTGTTCCCTTGCCCTTGTGACCACCCCAAGAAAACAAACCAAATACGCAATTACAAAAAACAAAGAAAGAAAGAAAGAAAGAAAGAAAGAAAGAAAGAAAGAAAGAAAGAAAGAAAGAAAGAAAGAAAAAGCCAATCAAAGTATAATTTGTGTTATCTATATGTTCACTCCAGTGTGGTCAGACTCTCATTGGCCTGCTCCTTAAATAGAGCTGAGTCTTTCCCCTCCTGCACCCATTTGGAAGCCATCCATGTGGAGAGCTACACTTCATCATCCTTATCACATGTTTTGTTTTGGTTTGGTTTGGTTTTGGTTTTTCGAGACAGGGTTTCTCTGTGTAGCCCTGGCTGTCCTGGAACTCACTCTGTAGACCAGGCTGGCTTCGAATTCAGAAATCCGCCTGCCTCTGCCTCCCAAGTGCTGGGATTAAAGGCGTGCACCACCACGCCCGGCTTATCACATGTTTTTAAGAGTTATCTTGGATATCTATCTTCCTGTTTGGGTTGTTACATTTCTTGATGAGAGGGTTGGTGTGGGGGTAGCGGTAATCACTGAAAACATCTCTGTAACTGAGCATCTGAAGTCATCGATATCATTGCCAAAGTGGCCTCCTTGCTCTTTCCTGTCAGCGGTAACATGGATGATGGGCTCCCACTTGGTTTTTGGAGAAAACACAGAACAGAGATATGACCCCAGTTGCAGTAGGGCCACAGACCCAGACAAAGTCCTTGGAGGCAACCCGGGACCATTGGCATCAACATAGCCTCAGGTGGCATTGCAGGGCACTCTCATTTTATTATTATTATTATTATTATTATTATTATTATTATTATTATTATTTTGGTTTTTCCGAGACAGGGTTTCCCTGTATAGCCCTGCCTGTCCTGGAACTCACTTTGTAGACCAGGCTGGCCTCAAACTCAGAAATCCACCTGCCTCTGCCTCCCGGGTGCTGGGATTAAAGGCGTGCACCACCACTGCCCAGCACCCGGGAGGCAGAGGCAGGTGGATTTCTGCATGTACGACCACCACCCAGCTGAGGGAACTCTCATTAGTGCATTCCCCAATAGTAGAATGCCAGGGTGGCCTGCAGACATCAACAGCCATCACAGACATCAACACAGACCCAAAGGAGCTGCTGTCCACGATGGCAGCCCAGTTCCAAATTGAACAAAAAGCGGGTCATGTTCATAAAAGATCAGTTCTTCATAAAGAGTGGTTCCTTTACATAAAAGCGAAACTTTCACATAAAAGATATCATTTTCATATTAGTCAATATGAGGCATCAACCCTTTCAATGAATGCCCAACCTGTAAAGAAAAAGCTGAGCTTTTATGAAAAAGTTCTAGAAAATGTCCAGACTCCTACATTGCTTACATTCATACTTTTCTATCCAGTTTGAATTCATCCATGTATTTTAAAACAAACAAACATACATTAAGCTGAAATTTATCAATGAGATGACAGAACATACATGTACTTAAGGCTTTGAGAAAGACCCACAATGTGAGGACTCCCCCACGTTCTGACTCAGGAGAGGAGACACCCCAAATCACTCATGAGAAATGGTCTTGATGCAAACTGCAAGAGGACTTTATTCCAAGAGTGCTATGGGACCCACAGTCATATACCACATGGGGGTAGAGGACCATGTGAGTTGAGTAGCTGGGAGAGGGAGTATTTAAAGGAAGAAACCACAACTCAAGGGGGTGGGGAGGGCATAGTTGGAAAATACCAAAAATACCAGTTAAGAGTCACGAGGAAGTGGGATTCAAGACAGTTTCTAAGAGTCTCTAACAATAGCACATTTGCATAGGGGGTTCCAGAAGCGGTCAGGGTGGGTCAGGGTGACTTTCTTTGAAGGAACACTCCCAAACCCAGGAAGCGGGTGGGTGGAGGAATGTTGCCATATGTTTTATGATTAGTATGCCTTGGAGCATTGAGTCACAAAGGTCACATTCTCAAGCCTGGGCCTAAAGGCCTAGGTTTTATGGTTTTTTGTTTTACTTTTTCACCACATTGATTACATTTATAGGATCTTGGCAACCAGGCACATCCATGGACAGCTAGAAGTGACTTCACGACAATAAGGCATCTTTACAGCCAGCTCTCGAAGGACCTAGTGAGAAGAAGACACTTCATCTCCAGCTGCCCTAAGAGGTGACAGTGTCTGCTCCTGTGTCTGCCCCTTTACACATGTGCCACAGCCCCTGTCCCAAGGCCATTTGCACATGTGTCCTAGGCCCAATAAAAGCCTCATTCTACCTGCGCCCCCTCTCTCCTCCCTATCTCAGAGGCTGCCTCTGTTTCCCCACCCAATAAACCTTCCACATGAGACCTGCTGCATAGTGTGATTGGTTTGGGACCCACCGTATACTTCTAACATAGGGTTTCTCTCCAGTATGACTTCCTTCATGCCTTCCACATCTTCTAGAACTTCAACAACGTTCTTAAATGTTGCAGTCTTCCCGTTAGTAGACCATAGCCTGTGAGGTTCCTGTAGGTCTCCAGCATCACATTTTTGAAGAGACTTTTCTGGGAAGGACCCAGTAAAGCCCACTCTTCCGGACTGAAGATCACATGCACATCATCATAGATCACTGCTTTCATGTCTTGCTCCACTCAGAGCTCCCTGCAGAGGCTCGCACAGAACAGCACACAAAACTACTCACCTAAAAAGAGTTTTCAAAATGAAATGAAGAGATAAAAAGATGATGATGTGGTGTAATGATTTTAAAAAAGAGATATGCGATGGAGAAATACAAAAATTAGGAAATAAAATAAGTTATAACAATAAAAATTAAAATGCAATCCAATCCAGAACTTAAACAATGAGTCAAAATATAATAAAATAGAGTTAGAGACAATCTGGCCTAAAAAGGACTGTCCAGGACAGCCAGGGATACACAGAGATAATCTGCCTCCAAAGCCCAGAAACAGAAAACAAATTTTGACAGGGAAGTACTATAAAGAAATGACTTGAAATGAAATGTAATAACATGAATTGTCTTGTAATTAAAGACTTGTAATTAAATGAGGAAATTAACTGCAGAAAGGAGGGAGATGTTCTGTAATGAGTGGCATAAAGAGAAGCAATATGAGATAATGAAGCAACATGAAATTAGGAAACAAAAAGAATAGTCTCATAACAATAAAATTTTAAATGCAATGTGATTAAAAAATGAAATGAAACAAACTATAATATAAAACAATGACATATAATGAAATAATGAAGTGACACAGTGAAAAGATATAAACAAGCTAGACAATATGAAGATCAAGTAGAGACTAGTAGAATTTAAAATAGAACGATGTGAAATAATGAAAGGAAATGACAGTGATCAGAACTCTAGTCCCGCAGACCCGTTGTTAAAACATTCCTGACATAGTTTATGTTAACCAGGTGTTCTGCTGACTTGCAGAACCATTCTGCAAATGTATAATCATTCTGTTGATGTTTAAATGGGCCAATCTTGTGCAACCGCGCCAATTCTCCAGAGCCCCCGACCCCCCTCCCTATAAAACCCCTAGCTTTCGAGCCACGTGGTTGATGCCTCTATCTCCTGCGTGGGGATACTCATCGACCCGGAGCTCTGTCAATAAACTACCTCATGTTTTCTGGGTGAGCCCTTAGCCCGAGACAAGAGCGGGGTCCCCTGAAAGGGGGTCCTACATACTGCACTGAAATAAAAATAAAATAGTAACAGAACATATTTTGGTAATGCAGGGTAAACAGTATTTGTAGATGAAAACCGATAACCTTTCTTCAAATATTGGTGCTAAGCTCAAGAATTGTTGAAATAGCTAAGGACACAATGAAAATGTTAAGTATGTCTCCAAAAGTATATCGAAGTTAAAATTTACTGACCCGTTGCTAAATGTTTTATCAAGAGAGTGAAGTCCAGTTTCTAGTGTTGGTCAGGGTCGCCAGTGTGAAACTGGGTCCTCACATGATTTGATGCTGTTGCTGTTTAAACTCCATCATTGTCAGCAACTTCTATTTTAAAGCTTAGTTATTCCATAGAGGAAGTACTGCCCAGCTGGGTGCTGAGTTGCCAGTCTCCTGAACTGGGAATGGTCATGTGAGCAGCCCCCTGGTTGGAAGACACCAGGAAGTGTGAGTTTTGTAGTTTTGGAGCCCATTCTGCTTGGAGGCAGAAGCCCCACTCCCAGGGTAGCTTTTCTGGATATTTACTGTGCAGATGGCTTTCCACTGGCTTTTCTGCCAGATGTGTGGATCACCCATTTTTTTTTTTTTAAATCTGGTAGCAGAGTCTGGTTTCCGTTTTTTCAGAAGATTTAATTTAACAGTTTTAAAAAGAAGTTTTACTATCTACCTTTTCCATGGCCTGATGGGGCTGTGCTAGCCCTGTGACAGCCAGTGAGCCCAGAGCTCCATCCCCCAACTAGGTGGCTATAAAAAGGGAGAGCTCAGTTGGTGAGGCAGGCCCTGTGGTAGCCAGGGAGGGCAGAGCTTTCCACCCACCCTCCAACCCCACCCAGTAGGCCTTCCCACCCCCCCATCACAAAGGGACAGTCCACTAGGTGAGGCAGGCTCTGCTTCACTGTATCCAAACAGGTAAGTTTGAAATGGAAGAAAATGATGAAACCTCTTGTAATCAAATAAATTTAGTTAAAGGGTTTTTTTTTTCCCTTAAAAATGAAGTTTTAGAAAAACAATAAAAAGAAAACATTACAGTTAATGCTGTGCCATTCAGTGAAAGTTAATGAGAGGAATTGAAATAATAAAATTTGGAGATCTTTGATCCACTTAGACTTGAGCTTTGTACAAGGAGATAAGAATGGATGGATTCTCATTCTTCTACATGATAGCCGCCAGTTGTGCCAGCACCATTTGTTGAAAATGCTGTGTTTTTTCCACTGGATGGTTTTAGCCCCCTTGTCAAAAATCAAGTGACCATAGGTGTGTGGATTCATTTCTGGATCTTCAATTCTATTCNATTNATCTACTTGTCTGTCGCTGNACCAGTACCATGCAGTTTTTATCACAATTGCTCTGTAGTACAGCTTAAGGTCAGGCATGGTGATTCCACCAGAGGTTCTTTTATTGTTGAGAATGGTTTTTGCTATCCTAGGTTTTTTTTATTATTCCAGATGAATTTGCAAATTGCCCTTTCTAACTCTGTGAAGAGTAGGGTTGGAATTTTGATGGGGAGTGCATTGAATCTGTAGATTGCTTTTGGCAGGATAGCCATTTTTACTATGTTAGTCCTGCCAATCCATGAGCATGGGAGATCTTTCCATCTTCTGAGATCTTCTTCAATTTCTTTCTTTAGGGATTTGAAGTTCTTATAAAATTATGGCCACATATGAAAATAATCATGAAAAGAAATGACTTGGATTTAAAATAATAAAATGAGATGAAATGAAAGGTATGGTAGGTGCTGACCATGAATGACAGGTAAGCAAAACTGATGAAATAGAATTGAGGTGAAAGACATAGTGAATGGAAATGATCACAAGAAATGAGATAATTCAGTGAAATGAACTGAGACAACATGAAATAACCATACAGCAAAAGTTCATGAGGTGACATAAGGACCTTAGAACACAAATTCAGTGAAACTCTACAAGGAAATGAGATGAAACAAAATGACATGGTGGTATAACAAAGTAACATGGAAGGTGCTCAGTGCAATAAAGGACTGAAACAGTGAATGGAAATGGATACCTGCAATGAACTTTAAACAATTTATTTTTATTTATTATTTATTTGTATATGTTTATATTTGTTTATATTATATTCATTATACATTTTATATATTTATTATTTTATACATTATTCAGTTACTTAAAATTAACGAAATTCATTTTGATAATGCAGAGAAAGAGTAAAAAATGACTTGAAATACTGAAAGAATGTAACTAACATGGTTATCAAATAATGGAGTGCACTGAAATGACAAGCCAAATAGAAACTTTATGTAGAGTTTGAAGGAAAGAAACACTGAAGTTTATCTCAGAGAGTCACAGTAATGAAAGAAGAGGCACTAAAATACAAGGAAATAAATAAAATGATGACATGAAATGAAAAGTACAAACAAAAGTTAATGAATGCTACTAAATTTCACATGATGAACAAAGGTAAAAAAGATGATTAAATTTTGCTTGAAGGAA
This sequence comes from Mus pahari, assembly GCF_900095145.1. Lineage (NCBI taxonomy): Eukaryota > Metazoa > Chordata > Mammalia > Rodentia > Muridae > Mus > Mus pahari. Next base: position 803 of record NW_018393710.1, on the reverse strand, counting down.
ATAAAAATTAAAAGCACATGATGATATATATATAAAATAAAAATAAAAAATTAAAAAGATGTAAAGATAAAAATGTATAAATAAATAAATAAATAAATATTTTACGGTCAACATAAGACCGTAAAAAGTAAAAGAAGTGAAGATGAAAAGGAATAAAACTATTGGAAACACGAAAAGTAAAGATAAAATGTATAAATAAATAGATAAATATTTTATGGTTAATCTAAAACCGTAAAAAGTAAAAGAAGTAAAGATGAAAATGAATAAAAATATTGGAAAGATGAAACGTAAAGATAAAATGTTTAAATAAATAAATATTTTACTGTCAAAACCTTAAAAAGTAAAAGAGGTAAAGATGAAAATGAAAAAAAAATATTGGAAACACGAAACGTAAAGATAAAATGTATAGGGAATGCATCCCATAATCAGCTACCAAATGCAGACACTATTGCATATGCCAGCAAGATTATGCTCAAAGGACCCTGATATAGCTGTCTCTTGTGAGGCTATGCCAGTGCCGGGCAAATACAGAAGTGGATGCTCACTGTCATCCATAGGATGGAACACAGGGCCCCCAATGGAAGAGCTAGAGAAAGTACCCAAGGAACTGAATGGGTCTGCAACCCTATAGGTGGAACAACAATATGAACTAACCAGCAACCCCAGAGCTCCTGTCTCTAGCTGCATATGTAGCAGAAGATGGCATATTCGCCCATCATTGGGAAGAGAGGACCCTTGGTCTTGCAAACTTTATATGCCCCAGTACAGGAGAATGCCAGGGCCAAAAAGTGGGAGTGGGTGGG
>NW_018393709.1:1562-8557 GCF_900095145.1 Mus pahari | reverse complement strand
TGCTGGGTATTGTAGTCTCAGTTGACAGTTGTGTTGTCTTAGGGTCTGTATAACATCTGCCCAGGATCTCCTGGCTTTCATAGTCTCTGGGGAGAAGTCAGGTGTAATTCTGATAGCTCTGCCTTTATAAGTTACTGGACATTTTTCCCTTACTGCTTTTAACATTCTTTCTTTTTCTTGTGCATTTGGTGTTTTGATTATTATGTGATGTGAGGAATTCCTTAACTGGTCCAAAGTTTTTGGAGTTCTGAAGGCTTCTTGTATGTTCATGGTCATCTCTTTCTTTAGGTTGGGAAGTTTTCTTCTATAATTTTGTTGAAGACATTTACAGGCCCTTTAAATTAGAAATCTTCCTTCTTGTCTATACCTATTATCCTTAGGTTTGATCTTCTCATTGAGTCCTTGATTTCCTGGATGTTTTGTGTTAGGATCTTTTTTCATTTCACATTTTCTTTGACTGTTGTGTCAATGTTTTCTATAGTATCATCTGCACCTGAGATTCTCTCTTCTAACTCTTGTATTGTGTTGGCGATGCTTGCATCTATGGCTCCTGACTTCTTTCCTAGATTTTCTATCTCTAGACTTGTCTCCCTTTGTGATTTCTTTATTGTTTCTACTTCCATTTTTAGATCCTGGATGGTTTTGTTCAATTCTTTCACATGTTTGGTAGTGTTTTCCTGTAATACTTTAAGGGATTTCTGTGTTTCCACTTTAAGGGTTTCGACCTGTTTACCTGTGTTCTCCTCTATTTCTTTAAGTGAGTTATTTATGTCCATCTTAAAGTCCTCCATCATCATCATGAGAAGTGACTTTAGATCCTAACATCCTGGGCATGCAAGAGCACCTGGGGTCTGTGGGACTGTCCTCTGAGTTCGAGCCCAATCTAGACCAGTGCAGACTGGAAGGAACACAAGCCACTGGTTGGGGTGCTTTTCTGGTGTGATGGTGTGTTCAGGACTTGTTATGGTGGGAGAATTGGGTTCTGATGATGACAAGTAACCTTGGTTTCTGTTGCTTCTGTTCTTATGCTTGCCTCCTGCCATCTGATTTTCTCAAGAGCTCACTACCCTTGCTGTATCTGATTGGAGCCTGTCCTCCTGTTATACCCTCTTGAGTCAGAACTCTTGAGAGTCCAGCTTCCTCTGTGATCCTGTGATTGTGGGATCCTGTGATCCTGAGATTCTGGGTGTTTCAGAGGTCCTGGAGTCAATCTTCCTCTGAGACCCTGAGATCCTGGTGTGTCCACACTCCTGGGATCCTAACATCCTGGGCATATTAGAGCACCTGGGAGTGGTACCTCCTCTGGGGGCTGTGGGACAGTCCTCTTAGTTTGAACCCAAACTAGACCAGTGCAGACTGAAAGGAACCCAAGACACTGGTTGAGCTGGTTTTCTTCATCTCCTGATCCTGCTGGTCCCATCCAGTTCTGGTGGTATTGGAATAGATGTTGTGTTCTACTCACCAGTGATCCTAAGATACTGGCCATGCTAGAGCTCTGTCCACCACGTTTGAGCCCAAGGTAGACTGGTGCTGACCACAAAAACTTGTCGGTCAGGTTTCCTGCATCCCTGGATCCTGCTGGTTCCAGTTAATCCCATACTCTACTTTTTGACAGAAATATTTATGTAAATAATATGAATAAATTTTAAAAAGGTTGTAATATGAAGTACAATAATTTTAAAATACAGTCATAAGGGAAATTTTGTGATTGCAGTAGATGTGTAGTTTTCACACAGAGACTGTATATCTGTGGAGTAGTGCTTAATGACAATTTAAATCTAATTTAAAGAGAAACATTGTAGAGTAGCTTTTGGATGGCAGCAGTGAAAGAGAAAACAATGATGGAACCCACAAGCCTGAGGGGGGGAGAAGCCCACACACAAGCAGAAAGTGAAGTAAAGAAAGTGAAAAGAGAATTGGGAAGCAAGGGGAGGGTATTCGGAAAGGAGAAACTTGTGCTTCTCCCTATTTAAGATAGATGCACACAGCAGGCTCTCAGAGAACCTAGAGGAGAAGACTCGAACACACAGCCCAGAGAGCCATCAGCATCTGCAAGACCCACAATGGCAAGGCTCTGTGCTTTCCTCGTGATCCTGATAGTGATGAGCCACTGGTCAGCGTGTTCTCTAGGATGTGACCTGCCTCACACTTTCAACCTCAGGAACAAGAGGGCCTTGACACTCCTGGAACAACTGAGAAGACTCCCCCCTCTTTCCTGCCTGAAGGACAGGAAGGACTTTGGATTGCCTTTGGAGAAGGTGGATACCCAACATGTCCAGAAGGCTCAAGCCATCCTTGTGCTGAGAGATCTTACCCAGCAGATCTTGAACCTCTTCACAACAAAGGCTTCATCAGCTGCTTGGAATGCAACTCTCCTAGACTCCTTCTGCAATGACCTCCATCAGCAGCTCAATGACCTCAAAGCCTGTGTGATGCAGGAGGTTGTGGGACAGGAACCTCCTCTGACCCAGGAAGACTCCCTGATGGCTGTGAGAATATACTTCCACAGGATCACTGTGTACCTTAGAAAGAAGAAACACAGCCCCTGTGCCTGGGAGGTGGTCAGAGTAGAAGTCTGGAGAGCCCTGTCTTCCTCAGCCAAGCTGCTGGCAAGACTGAGTGAGGAGTAAGAGTGAATCCTGAGACAAATCCAGAGACCTTCCCTGGACTAGAACACTGCATCTCACTTTTTAAGTTCTCCTTTAAAAACTCTCATAACTCTCTCATATGAATACAAACAACCTGCCTAGATGTTTCAGCTATATTGAGCAATTATTTTCAATATGTAAAACCATGTTTGTATCTGCATCCATTTATTCTTATTTATTTATTTATTTATTTATTTATTTATTTATTTATTGTGCTATTAATTTAATTTATGGTAATTATGCTAAATATTTCACTCATATTTTTCATGTACCAAATTATCATTTGTAACTAATTTATTTTGTATTCAAATAAATTCGAATCATAAGAAAACTTTGGATTAGTTAATTTGATATCTCTTTAACATTATAAAATATTTTTAACATTAGAGCCTACAATATAAATGTTGTACAAATGAACATTTTCTAAATATCAGAGAGGATACACACATACACTGCACAGTATTTAGACATTCCTAAATCTTTTCATCTTCTCCTCTCGAGTATGCAGTATTCTTCTGGATGTATAGACAGCATGCTGTGCAGTGGAAAGCCAGAGAATTTTGCTCCTGTCATATTCCTTAGTCCAAATTGACAAAATATTTCCTGGATTAATTTAGCATCTGATTTCTGGGATGTCATAGAATTATCATCTACTCCTATAATTAATGAGTTTAATTGTTTTGCATTCTAAATATGATTGAGATCAATAAAAAAATCAAGGAAAATGACTAGCCTGCCTACATAGCACAGAAAGCAAGCCATGAAGAAACTGGGAATTAGCCCCACTCATAATAGCCTCATAAACCAGTCCTAGGGATAAATCCCACCAGGGAAGTCAAATGAGTGTAAAATTAGCCCCTTGAAACACCACTGATCCTCTATCTCCTGGACCTTACCTCTTCCCATTTTCTACTTCTTGTCTGACTATTACTGTTCTTCACTCTCCTCTTCCTCTTCTTCCTCCTCTCCCTGATCCTCCTTCTTTTCCTCTTTCTCTTTCTCTTCCTCTTCCTCTTCCTCTTCCTCTTTCTCTTTCTCTTTCTCTTTCTCTTTCTCTTCCTCTTCCTCTTCCTCTTCCTCTTCCTCTTTCTCTTTCTCTTTCTCTCTCTTTCTCTTTCTCTTTCTCTTTCTCTTTCTCTTTCTCTTCCTCTTCCTCTTCTTCTTTCTCCTCCTTCTCCTCCTCTTCCTCCTCCTCCTCCTCCTCCTTCTCCTCCTCCTCATGCTGCCACATTTGCTTCATCTTCTTTGAACTACTAGCTGTGCATGGTACAGCACCAACTTGTGAGACATGGGTAGCTGCTCCTAGAAACTGTACCCTGAGGGTACCTGAGTCTGTTTCTCCTAGCAGCCATCAATTGACATGGTTCCTCAACTGGTGGTGGAATTGCCTCCATTTTCCAAGCTGATATTTTGTATGGCTTGGTTTTGTTCATTCAGTCACAGCCACTCTCAGTTCACATTAGTAACTACCCTCTTGATCCTTAGAATATGGCTTTGCTGCAGTCATCCACTGCCTCTGGCTTTTCCAATTCTTCTGGTCCCTCTTCTTCAATGATCTCTGAGGCCAGGAAATCAGCCCTTCATTTTCTTCTCAGTGACCAATTGCGAGTCTTTCTTTTCATTGTCATGGACTATAAGAGGGTTCTGTGGTAAGCATTGGCCAGTGCAGGAACCCTCTCTTAGACATAAGCTCTATCTTCAAATCAGGTTTTCTGACAGTATGAATACAGCACTGATTTTGTTCTTTGTTATCTACATGGCTCAACATATACTTTAAATATAAAACTTCTCAGGTTAATATTACTGAAAATTTTATGAGGATTGCATTGATGCTGAAGACCACCTGAAAATATAGTCACTTTCATAACATTATCTTATTAATGGCCATAGATCTTTTTTTTTTCTTAGTGGTTAACAGTGTTGTTACTACTTAGTCATTTGTTTGATGCATCAGTTCCTTCCTTAGATTTTCATTTCCAATGACATTGTATTTTTGGTTCAGTGCCACAAACCAGCATCAGGGTTTTCTTTCTAGGAAAGTAGAGAAGAGAAATAGAACAGAATTGGAGACGTCGACCATCAAATCAACACCTCAGGAAAGAAGGAAATGTAAATGCAAAAGCACAGAAAGTTGAGGAACTTTTAGCTCTTACTGTCTGTCATAAGTAACTGACCATCTATGCCACTAGACACATTGGGCACGGAAGATTAATCACTAAATTCAATATTCAATAAGAATTAATGGCTGATAAATATATGGGCATCATTGTGTTAGACTGAAATTGAAATTAGAATTACAGATAAATGCATATATTATATATGATGTCCTGTATATATGATCAATAATACCATTATAATTATATGTATATATGTATATGTACATATGTGTGCACACACAGCTTTCTCTATGATAGACACCCAGTACTTCCCTGCTGTCCCAAATCCCATCCTTCAGTGTCCTTGCCCTTGTCTCCCCCTCCATGATGCAGGAAGCCCTAGTGTGTGCTCCCCATTCTCGCAATACCCAGCTCTGCTCACCGTACAGCTGCTGTCTAGTTCATCTTGCTTCCTGACTGTAGTCTTTTTTTCTGAAAACCCATGACCACTGTGGCAAACAGAAAGAAGGAGTTAAAGGTTTGAAATAAAATCTCATGAATGAGAATTTCCTCTTAATTTTAGACATACTACAATGTTTTTCTAATGACCTAACACTGACTGTTCATCAAAGAAAGAGAAAGAAAGAAAGAAAGAAAGAAAGAAAGAAAGAAAGAAAGAAAGAAAGAAAGGAGAAAGACAGAAAAGAGAATGTGAAAGAAGTTGAAAGAAGGAAGGAAGAGAAAGGTAGGAAAGAAGGAAGGAAGGAAGGAAGGAAGGAAGGAAGGAAGAAATCAAGAAAGAAGGAAAGGAAGGAAGAAAAAAGAAAGAAAGAAAGAACGAAAGAAAGAAAGGAGGAAGGAAGGAAAAGAGGAAGGAAGGAAGAGAGAGAGAAAAAAGAAAAAGGAAGAAAGAAAAAAGGAAATAAAGAAGGAAAGAAGAAGAAAGGAAGGACAGAAATAGAGAAAGGAAAGGAAAATAAATCTTCAATTATGAGAAAAATTAAAGAAGAAGAGAGCCACCTACTGACCTGATCTGCATAGAACAAACCAGCAAGTTCCTCATGAATTCTGTTTTCTGGCAGTTTCCTCCACAATTAAAACACACTTTTCCCCAGAAAAACTGACTTCAGGAAGACTCTATTCCTTTCAAACTCACCTTAGGAAGGAAAATTCCCCTTGAGTCCATATTTCATGTCTTCTGAACAACGGACAGATAAGTATGCATAGAAAGGTTTTGTGACCTTTCCTTTAGTCTCCTATAACTGAAGTTCTGTGGAGAAGGGGTCTGTGAGTAGCCCTCCCAGAAGGGATTCACAGACACACTCACACCCTTTTGATCAGTAGGAAATGCACTGAGAAACTGATTTAACCAATCCTGAGCTAGGAATTCTGTAAGATAGCATGGGAACCCATAGAAGAGATTCTTCACCAGCTGCTCTGCCTGCTGAGGCCAGCAACAGTAATTCAGCCAATGCACTGATTTATGACTCTCTTTGATCTGTGACCTCAAGGGTTAAGGTAACCTACTCTACAATGTCCCACACACATGGTACAATGTGAATCTGTGTTCCAGGCCATGATCTGTCTAAATTGAAGCAGAATAGCTTAGTTCATAAGTCTACTGGGGCAAGAGCTGTGATTTACTGGGGCAAGATCTGTGATTTACTGGGACATGGCTCAACATATCAGGGGCTCTTCACCCCTCAGACTCTTTGAGTTTTAAAGGACATGTTAACAGAAGAATACAATGTGTATCTGTCTGTGGAACTGCCAAGGAAATGCTAGAACTTCTCTTCCTTCCTGTCAATTNCAACAACTTCCTCCNAGATGTTTTGTTCTGCCCCTTGACTACATGGGGNAAACTATATATCTANAATTAGGGATATATATGGCTATTTTTGTGGTTGCTAAACATGTTTCAGATATGACTTCTTGTACTCTTTCTTTGGTAGTTATTTTTAATGTAACTTACATCACTTTCATGATTAATTAATAAAAAATATGAAGTAGCTCAAGATATCAACATGCTCAGAAAACACAAAGTGTTTCACACCTTTGATTCAATAAATTTCATTATTAACAAAATTTGGGAATCAAGAGACAGAAATGGAAGAACTGAGGCAGGAGAATGCATAAGTATACTTGATTTAATGCACACCCAGTCCACATAGAAAGGACGTTAGAGTCAGGGAGCTGTCCATGAACACATCTGGGTACAGTAACACCATGTAAGCTGGGGACTGCCAAGTTT
>NW_018393709.1:0-1412 GCF_900095145.1 Mus pahari | reverse complement strand
ATGCACAGTTCAGCACATCTATAGCCCTTGACACTTGCCAATGAGTTGAAGCCTATTCACCACATTCTCCTTTATCAGATTTAGTGTATCAAGTCATATATCAAGGTCCTTGATGCTAGGCATTTCAGTCTTTTCAGGATGATGAATATTTTCATTCTTTTAGAGGCAACCATCTAATTAGATGAGCACCATTCTTTTGGTCTCTTATTGCCAGTGGTGTGTACTTTCATATTCTTTCTTAAAAATGAGATTTCAGTAAGTGTAAGGAATTCTGAATGGGTCTTCAATTCTATTCCATAGATCACCCATCTGTTTAGATACCAAACCTATGCTCTTTTTATCATCATAGGTCTGTAAAGCATTGTGAGTTTTAGACTGGTGTCACCAGTACCGGCTCTTTTATATTTCAGTATTGCTATAAACCTCGTACTCATTTTATGAATAATAAATAGTTAATTTTAATTAACTGNAACAAATAGTTGTTACATGTGTTACTTTATAAAATCCCTATTGTACACACATGTTGTACAGTGGGACCAGATGTCAATCAATGTCAGAATTTTACTTAATTTTCTGTGACTAGATATCTTACTTAATCAAGGGCTCACCCTTGCTCTCAGACTGACTGGCCTCTTATCTTTTGATAGCTGTTCTTGGATGTCAACTTGACTAAATATGAAATNAACTGACAACCCAATGTTAGGAGCACATCTGTGATTAAGATTTGCTTAACTTGGAAGGGGAAAATCCACTAAAATCAGGATCTCTAAATCCACTCTAATCAGGATCTCTAACATGGGAAGACACAACTATAATTCTGATCATTGAGGTGTGAAGACTCCCCTGTGCTATGAGCCAGGCCTTCTGCTGGAAGCCTATGCAAGCCCAGGAAGGAAAGATGCTTTCACTGTTTACCTGTGTGGTTTTCCCTTGCCAGCAACCCATTCCTTCACTGGCACTAGAGCCTAATGGTATTGGAATCTGGCACATAGTGAATGCCAGCTAAGAAATCAACCCTAGTGAGCAATTACTGGATTCTCTGAACTTACGTTTAAAGGAATACATTTATGAATTGGTTGTAACCTATCCTGTAAGTCATTCTAATACCACGCACATAATATACATGTGTGTATATTTCATATATATACATATATAGAGAGAGAGTAAAAGAGAGAAATTCTATAANTTCAAGTGCNGTGGAAAAAAACTGACTGGTACAGTATTCCATGTGCAGGTCTGGGTCTCTTCCTCAGAGTCAGGGTTACAGGCCTCTACTAGACTCCAGGCCTTTACAGGACTTCTCAGAAACCAGTCAGCTATTTCTTCATTTACTGCAAGAACTTTCCTGATTGAGCTATCTCCCCTATTGACTATGTTCATTATTAAGTAAGTCTCCAAAATTTACAATATTT
>NW_018393708.1:19256-36074 GCF_900095145.1 Mus pahari | reverse complement strand
AGGTGTTGGGTGCTGGATCAGCCTGCGGACAGCCGCCAGGCGAACACCCCTCCTGGGCAGGAGAGGCGCAGGACGATCGGGTCCAGATGCGGGTCCCTCCTCTCCAGTCCGCTCTCCTGTATTTCTTTAAGTGAGTTATTAATGCCCTTTTAAAAATCTGTACCACCAACCTGATTTTAAATCCACGTCTTGCTTTTCCTGTGTGTTGCTGTATCCAGGACTTGCTGTGTTAGACATACTGTCTTCTGATGATGTCCAGTGTTCTCCTTTTCTGTTAGTAGGATTCTTAAGTTTCCCTTTCACCACCTGGAAATCTCTGGTGTTAATATTCAAGCTGTCTCTTGCTGGAGCTTGATCCTCCTGTGATTCTGTTTGCCTCTGTCAGCACTCCTGGGAGTCCAACTCTCACCTGAGTCCTAGTGGTCAGAGCACTCTCTGCAGGCAAGCTCTCCTCTTGCAGTGCAGGTGTCCAGAAGTCTGGAACTCTCATCCACCTTCTGAGTTCTAGGGTCAGAGCCTTCCCTGTAGGCTTACTCTCCTCTGGCAAGGAAGATGACCAGGATTCTGGGTCTCTGCTCTGCCTCCCTTGATACTTAGGTGATTCTTTGGTCCTGCAGCGTGGGGAGTACTCTAGGGCCCCTGGTGGCCTCTGTCAGGTTCAGAAGCAAGATGGCTGGGGTGGCCCTGACCAGAATGTATCCCAGCCTCTGGTTGGGCGGGATTCCCCTGTCCTTGTTCTTGCTGGTACAAGACCCTCCATGATTCTTTGGAGCTAATGTGATCCACTCACCCATGATCCCACGATGATCCCAAGGTTCTGCAGCATGGAGACGCTGCATCCCCCAGTAGCCTCTACAACACTGGGTCTAGACACATGTTTCCTTGCTACCAGAAAATCTCACAAAAGAGATTTCAATTTAACATTTTACTAATCCTTTATTTAAAGAATCCCACTTTGCAGTGACTATACTTAATAATTAACTGCCTGCATCTCCTGGTAAATTATTGGATAGAAAAAAGGTGTAAAAGTTATGTAAGGTCTGAGATACATAAGCTTGATCTGTGTCGATACAAGATGTTTTAAGATGTGTAAATTCAAGTTATAAAAGAAGGACTGAGAGTCTGAAAGCTTAAGTTGGGAGGTTCCAAGGTATATAAATCCAAATTGAAAAGTATAAGAAATTTAATTAAGATATACATAAGAAATAAAAAGAATGTTTCATATTTCTTTCTCTATGCTATTATTATACTAAATGTTGTGTTTTATAAAAATAGAGGAGTATTAATATGCTTGGTGGATGGTGAAGAAAGGTGTAGGGGAAAGGGGTGTCTCTGTGGGACCATGCTGAGGCATCACTTCCCCCTTAGGGAGTAGCCACAAGATTGTATACTATAGAATAGAGTTTATTCAAGGCATGGGCAGGGGAGTTGAGAGGGTAGGAGAGAGAGAGAGAGAGGAGGAGGAGGAGGAGAGAGGCAAAGAGAGAAGAAGAGAGGAGAAGAGAAGAGAAGAGGAGAGGAGAGAAGAGAAGAGAAGAGAAGAGAAGAGAAGAGAAGAGAAGAGAAGAGAAGAGAAGAGAAGAGAAGAGGAGTAGAGGCTGGCCATGAGCACATTGAGAAAGGGGGTGGGGAATGGAGAAAGAGAGAGGGTCAGGGGTAAGAGGACAGAGCAAGAGAAAGCAAGAGAAAGAGGAGGGGACAACCCCTTATATGGTGATTCAGGTACACCTGGCTATTGCCAGGTAACTGTGGGTTGGAACCTAGACAGAATGCCAACATTAAGAATCCAAAATTTCAGAGTTTTAAAAATAACTAATGGAGTTCTGATAATCCATTAATCTATCTCTAGTAAATACTGACTATTAGTAACCTGGTCACAGCTCAAGACTTTTAGTTTCCTTTGACTGTTTTCTAAGTTTAGACTTACTAGTGTTTGTCATTGTGCAAAAAGCATGTGTCTAATCTATATCCATCTGGTCTTCTGGAAAGAGGAAAGAGCTTTTAACCCAAAATCATATTGGGTCCTTAAGCTTCGATGAGTCAAAGGACTGAGTTTATTGCTTTTGCTACAATGCAGATTTCAGTACAGATAATGAACAATATTTAACATATTATTACCATATCCAAACTTATCTCTTTTTCTAACCTTAAAATTTTCATTAAGCTTCAGGAAATTGACTTGAATCCACCTCCCATTATTCATATTGTAAGAGCCCATGATTTGCAGAAGAATGATACCCTGATCTCAAATAGTATGTTAAAAAAAATATTCTGTAGAATCCAAACTGCTAGGATCTCCCATTACCATGATAGAGAGACAATGACGAAGTGAGCTTGAAATCCCAACTTATAGCACATTAGAGGAATTCCAAGGTCCAGAACCATTGTCAGGGGATGAGGGCTGGAAACTGTTGCTAAGTAATCCTAGGATAGGTGAGCTTTCTCTTACTCTATCTCTAGGCATTCTAGAACCATTATGGGGGGTTAACTGCTACTGTGGAAGTCTGAAAATTTCTGCTAAGGAAGTCTAGAAATTGCTGCTGACTCATTGTCCTTGCCCCAGGCCAGGTGGCAGGGCATCCTCTGACATCAAGGCAGTTTCTGACTAGGTACCTGATGCTTGGGTCTTTTTTTTTTTTTTTTTTTTTCTAGTAACTTACTTGCCTGAGCTTGCCTGGACTTTGGCCTAGTTTCCTAAACTGTCAATTTGAAGCCAATCTTGGAGTCATCATACCCTTCTCATTATGTACTAGAGATAGAGATGCCAATCAATCTTCCAACTTGCCTATTCCATTTATTTCTAAGGATTGGTTACCTTCTTCATTTTCCCTAGTCTTGGTTCTTCCCTCTCCTAAGTATCAAGACCATGGGCCTAAATGTTTTAAATGAACACCTAAGGAAAATAAAATTACTCCCTAAATTCCTTGACTTTATCTTCTACTCCTAGTATAGATTTGTTCCAGCCACCTGCCAGATCCAGGTGTTCCCTCAAAATTTCTATCTGGCACAGCTTCAAAGATCCAGCCTTACATACCACTTCAACTACTGCCTGCATGCTCATAGCCCTAGTTAGTCAGAGACCCTGGACAACAAATGAAAGAGCCTGCTCATCCACAATCATGACAGCACCCCAATTTCTTTGGGTCCCCAAAGATGTTAATGATCTTAGAGAACAGGATGCAGCTTAAAGAATACCTCCATTCTTGCCTCAACATCACTCCTTCCCATTTCCTTACATTTACAATAAACAAAAGAGAAGAATGTTAGCCTCAGCCTACCTTCAGTCACTCAGCACCAGAAACACCATCACCAACTATCAAATTCAACAAGCATATCTTTTAGAAATTTCCTGCAATCGAGGGCCACTCTTTTGATCTTGCTCTATCAATCTGCCTTTTTCCCCTCTTTGACCCTCTTTTTCTTTCTCTGTCTTTCTTTCCCCTCCACTCTTACTCGGAGGCTGCCTTTTTATATACCCCAATAAATCTGTCATGTGAGATCTGCTGCATTGTGCGATCTTTGCAGCATATGTTAGACCTGGCCATTCTGCCAAGGTATTTCTACAGCAAAACTCTTATAGAGGCTACCAAAAAGTTCTGTTTATATGACATTTGGAAGTACTAAAACATATTTATATAAGGAAATACCTACTGAAATTTGTAAGAGAAAGTAAAATATCAATATAATAAGACATAATTGTAAAATCAATAAAAATGTAAATTATTTATAGTGAAAATAGTGTTAAAAATTTGCTTGGAATCCCACATTTAACTTAAGCAAATGTGAACAGAGATTTTTTTTTTAACCTTAAGAAATACCAACAAGGGCTGGTGAGATGGCTCAGTGGGTAAGAGCACCCGACTGCTCTTCCGAAGTTCCTGAGTTCAAATCCCAGCAACCACATGGTGGCTCACAACCATCTGTAACAAGATCTGACTCCCTCTTCTGGAGTGTCTGAAGGCAGCTACAGTGTACTTACATATAATAAATAAATCTTTAAAAAAAAAAAAGTAATACCAACAAAAAAAGTGAATGGATATAGATAGGAGAGAGTAAGAAAATGAGAAAGAATAGAATAGTAACTCATTTTGTCTTGTTCCAAATATTCTTACCACATTGCAAGATAAAATATATATCCATATATATTTTAAGAACTAATTCAGTCAAAGAGCTCTCATGGAAAAAGGTATCCTGGCTTCATGGAGAATTGGATGGATCTTTCCTGAGCTGAGAAAGGTCATCAACTAAAGTGATAACGGTTTGTGTTACTTGAAGTATTTGTGTATCTCCAAGGGCCGAATTCTCAAGATGTTTCATTAACAAAAGGTTTATTATCATCAGCCTTTTGGCTAAGATCAAGTGTAGTATCTTTGCTCAATTAAGCTTAAATCCTTAAGGATCACTACTCACCAAGAAAGAACTTGTATGAACGCAGAGACACTGAGAGGCCAAGCCAATATCATTGTATTTTTACTATTGTTTTTCTTATCTGCATAGAGGCTGAAGGCATTGTATTTATGTTTTTATAATATTATAATCAATTTTATATATTTGTTTATTTACTTATTTGGTTTATATTTATATATTTATCGTGTATGTTCATGTGTGTGTGTTTTTGTGTATGTGTGAGTGGTGCATGCTTGTTATTGTGTACCTGTGAAAGTCAAGATTTATATACCTCTCCTAATAAGTAACACTACACACTTAAAGATAAATTTTTAAAAGCTGCTCAAAAATATTGTATGTGCAACTCTGGGTGATGCTCAAAGTATCAAGTTATTAATAAACAAATTTCTAGCTTGTATTCTCTTATGAATTTCACATATTCTCTTATCCTTAAGCTTCTTTCAGGTTCAAAGATGCAGTTATCCTTAAACTTCTTTCAGATCTTTGCCCCAGGTTATATTTGAACAATTTTTAAAAATGGGAGATTTCATTTGTATCAACTTTAGCAGATGAAAAACTTACACATCAAGAAGAATTTTAGAAATATTTCTTAAGTATACAGATATTGTTCTTTTCTGATAATTGTTATCCTGGTTCATCTTGACAGCCTGCAAAAATTCTTCTTCTTCTAATAAGTGGCTGACCAGGACTTCATGATGGTGGTGAGCTTGAGATGCCCTATTGAGCTGCTCATTAGAAACATATAGAGATAGACCTAAAGGCTGATTGTAATTCAGAGATGTCTCCTTTTGTTATGGGAATGGAAACTAATTATAGGTTAATTTTGGAGAACAAACAGTAACAGAAACTTTCTCAGCAACCCTAAACTTGATAATAATAATAATAATAATAATAATAATTATTATTATTATTATTATTATTATTATTATACAACTTACTATGGTATAAAATTCTATTTTATGCAACAATATTTCTTATCAAGTTTATTGGTATACATATTATACCAATAATTTATTGCTCCCAGATTCTACTTTATTGCTACAATTGATGTAGTGGAAACTCAAAGTAATCAATTGGTATTATACAGAACTTTTAGTGAAGTTGCTTAAGGAACATTAGGTAACATAAATTTAGCTAAGGGAATTATGCCTCCAAAATATCTCAAAGATAACTAACAGTTTAACCAGAACTGTTAAGAGATGAGTGAAACTTATTGTGGGTTTGTCAAGGTTTGTCCACTAGAACTGACCGGCTGTCTTAAGTCACATCCAGCTGAAAGCTGGGAAGAAGAGATGGAGTTCAGATACCATTTGATGTCTAGGTTTATCATTACAATGATAAGCATCGGTTGACAACACACAAGTGGAGTAATTGACACCGAATCAAGTAGTAGAGAGACTCACTGGCAAGACTCATTACTACAATGACAAGCATCAGTCAACAACACACATGTGTTACCTAACTCAGAAGCCAAGAGCAGAGAGACTCACAAGCAAAGCTCTACTATACAAGTATGGTGTACCTAACTGCTAAACAAATGGCAGAGGGGCTCACAGGCAAGGCTCACAATCTGTCCATCACACAATTTGTCTTAGGCAGTATCTCCATCCTCTAGATTCTATTATCTCTATGCAGAGAGGGCAGCAGTCAGTTGTTCTCTAGTTGGAGAACTAGACTGCATGAAATTCTTTACTGTAGCAATATCAGGGTCTCTGATTGTCTGCTTTGAGCCTCTGATTTTATTAGCTACAAGGGGTGGTCACTCTCTAGCATTACATCATTTATATTACTTCATTCTTAACTGCTACACACAGAGCTGATATGAATTGGAGAGCTGGTGGGAGCTGGCTGCTCCTCCAACTCTTATCTACTACAGCCAGCTGACATGAGATAGTTGCTCCTCAAAATAACATTTAAATTAGTGTTTTTCTAAATTCTTATTAGCATGCCCTCTACCCCAGCCATTAGGATCCTATAACAATAATAGACAACCCTGACTTACATCCATCCATTGTAAGATTATATCTTTAATTGGTAGCTTAGTGGGAAAAGCACTGGGTGACAACCTTTGTGTTATACTGAACCCTATTCCTCTTCTTAAGAAATACATAGTTGTTCCAGGTGGAGAAAATGACATGAATAACAACTATTTTTAAAAGGAATGCTAATTTATTTAAGGTCCTTACATATTTTATATTTTTCTATTCAAAGTAGGTTACGTGTTGGTTATTAGCCAGAATGGGATGCCTGCTCTTATCTGTGGGCATAGAGTAATTTATACTGGTTGTGAGGGGGGATTTTCATATTTCTCTGTTTCATGGCTGCATGAAAGATGTGGCAAAAGGGAGTTGAATTGCTGGTTACTTGGAAAATATTTAAGTATAACAGACACATAAACACACATACACTGAGGGTAGGGAGATATTTACACCAGAATTCTTGCTAAGCTTGTTTTTAGCTAGAGAGTAATGAGATCATTATTATATTTATGTGGGCAAATAACCATTGAAGTGTGTAAAAATTAGTAGGTAAATAAAACAAGAAATGACCTTAATATCTGCCAAGGCAAACAGTATCACCAATTTGTTTGAAATATCACATAAATACAAGCTATAAATTAGGATTATCAATATGATTCCCATTATAGGGCTTTCGGGGTTCTACTTGTTTAGCGATAAAGACACAGAAATGTCTATATAGATTAAGACTGTTGGCCATTTTGCTGGGGCAGTCCTTCAGCCAGTCACCTAAAATATACCTGAATTTCCTGCCACTGTGTCTCTGCATTTGGCTCTATATCTTTATTTCCCTCCTTCATTCCCACCCATGCTTTGCTCTGTCTCCTTCCTCTTCCTTCTGCCTGGTTCTTCTGCTGGTCCTTCTCTCTGCCCAGTCATTCTGCCCCATGGTACTGCCTCAGCCTCAGCTACTAGCTCTTTATTTTAAAAAAGCTGTATTTCCTTCACATACAAAAGAAAAAAACTATTAGCATAGAGGGAGAGGTTCCACAGCTTACTCATTCTGAACTCAATGTGAACAATGTCCTCCCCTGTGGCAGCTTGGGTTTCCCTCTTTTTGAGCAGGGAAGGAAGAAACAAGTATTTACATACAGAAAGAAGATAATGAGTCATAAAAAATATTGATTATCCTGCCAGCACTTGGTGCTGTGTTGCACAGCAACTAACACTGAAAATGCATACCTACATAACTATTTAATACAATATATGTGGGTGTAGGACATCCTAACATATTGCAAAAACTGTACATTATCAGTAACTTGTTAATCTAGGGTGCAGGTTTCTTACTGAAACTCTTTAGGGTTTCTTTATTTGATCTATAGATTAGATATAGTTGTTTGATGAAAGCATTTCACAGTGGTACAAATATATAGTTACTTAAAAATATCAATTCATAAGTTAAGAGAGTGCCCATTCATGAGTGGTGTCATGTTTCATTCACTAAGTGAATTAAAATAAATGTAATCTCTGTTTCTCATGAGATATGAAGTTCTATTTCAAGTAATTTCAGACTTAATCATAGAGAAAAACTTGGAATTTTATTAATAAGATTAACTGAGTACTGTTTCAGAAGGTAAACACCAGCAAGTTAAACATGTTAAAAGTTGCACATAGGCATCAACTACATACTACAAGTTAGTTTAAAAAATGACAGGCTTTTTTATAGATTAAATTAGCAATATGCACAAACCCCAAAGCATTAGTTTGTATGGCCTGTTGAGGCTTTTCTTCCTCTCTCAAAAGTTATGCAACCCTGAAGCCTGTTTCCCAATCTTTGCAGTCCTCTATGGCTCAGTAACAGCTGAAAAATCCTAGTTGCCCTGGCCCTTAGTATCATAATAATCTTATATCCTGTTTAGTCTCTATCATTGCCTTTCAAACTTTTGGTATTTTAATTAGGCCAGACTATATGATCCTGTGTGGGAATTTGCAATACATACTTGAAACTCTATAATGTGAAAAGTTCCTTTGGTTTTGTTTGTTTGTTTGTTTGTTCGTTTTGTTTTCTTCAGAAAAAAGACTGGCTTGTTTCTTCCTATAGGATCCCTCTTGTGTATTATGTGTTATCTATTTTCCTTAATACTCTCCCACATGAAGCTTTCTATCCTCATATAACTCCTTTCTGTGTTTCTGTAAGAAGAATGGCTGTCTTCCTTGAAGGACCCATCAAGCTGCCTCTCCTATAGTGTTTTATTTCTCCTAACTGCATTTCCATGTAAAAACCAATCATGACTCAACACACTGTAGTCTGAGGATTTTCCTAATAAAGATGAATCTGAAAGGGAACTGACATTAACTTTCTTCCCAGAACTACTGTCATGTTGTGTTTCTGAACCTCCCTTCTTTCTTTCTCCACTTTTGCCCATCTCTGTCTCTCACTGTGTAGTTCTGCCTCTTTTTGTCTTTTATTGATCAGTTTTATACTCTGACAGTTCCATACATGTATATAATAAGTTCACAAAGCCCTCTTCTCCTACTGTCTTCTATCTTCTTTGCATGCAAATCAAATTTCCTATTCCCCACAGTCCCTCTGCAAGACTATGAATTTCAGTTTTGCTTGGTGTCACATTTACATTAATTAAGGCTGTGATTCATTAGATTAACAGTACCCATTACAGCCTTGTGGCATTCTCAGTGGGTACAACTGATGGAAATATCTTCTTCTTCCTTAAATTATAAGTGACAAGTAGATCAGCAGTGACTGTTTGAGATGCATGAAACCCTGTTACATTGATGACATTTTTATACTAGTCTAGTACATGCAACTGTGGTATCCATGAATTTATGATTGCAATCTTTCCCAGACGATGATATTTCTTGGCTCTTCTCCCCTCACATGCTTTTTACAAAGAACCACTATTACAATTAGGTGAAAACACTATGATGAATTAATTCTATTTTCAAAGCATATACTAAGCTCAGTATTATAAATTTATAAATTTCAATAGATGATTGTAAGTGGCACTAAATATATAAACTCTGTCTTACCTCATAGGAAAAAAATATATGATACCATAGATGTGACTTTATGTCCAAAATAGTATCAGAATAGACAAGAATATTTATAAGATTAATTTGGAAAACCAAAATTACATATTGGGCTCCTGTACTGGTTTATGAACTTTTAAGAGCTTGTAGAAATATCATATTATAAGAAACTTAACCTACTTCCAAAATAAAATTCTAATCTCTTCACAGGACATGTGGAAGAATATGCAACACCTATATTCACAATAACAGAAAATTAGTGATACAACATTATCATTATCATAATTGTTCTATTTTAATGTCATCAAATTTGATATGTAACTATACATATGGAAATATACAAGGCAATTATTTAGATGGACAGCATGATTTATTTTTATACTCAAGGATGAAAATCACAAGTTTTGGTTAAAGGTATAATAATGTCAAAAGGAGTACACTGAGGGAATGTGGTGATGAGTGCTTATAATATATGACATTGAGAGAAAGAAGGAGGATTGTTAATTCAAGAACAAGTAGGAAGTCATATCAAAATCCGATTTTTGAAAGAAAACCATATTATCATATCTGTCTACAAAGAATTTTAAATGGGGATAATTTTAATGCATTTGGGTCCAAAAAATGTTACCCAAAAACATACAACACCACATTTAAAGTAGTACACATATATTAACAAATTCTTGTTGCATCAATCCAAGAAGATTACATTTATAGATATAATATCTCCTTTTAAAATCATTTTGCTTTATGTCTTTACCTGTCCTACGAGGATCTGTATAATAATACTTAGGACCTACACAGATATTTTGGGGAAAAAAGTTTATCTGTTGAAGTTGATTTATTACAAGCAAATAACATTCATCTATATCTCAAATTAGATAACAATTCAAACCAATTTTTGTGATACAGAATACATATGACCTGTGCATTTAAATGTTAAATATCAATGGCACAGTGAAACCTCCCCAAAGTTCTATCTATGGCACTATGTTAGTGAGAGAGTCAATTGTGGAATGAGAGTATAGAATAGAGGATTGAATAAAATTCAAATTGTTGTTCAATATACTTGCTGACTTGTAAAATGTTAGATAACCTCTCCTATTTGGTTGACTGCATAATCTGAAATTTCTTATACCAAATGAAAGCAACTGCAAGGGACAGATTTATGTGTCACAACAGTATTTTGAGCCACTGTTTTCTTAGCAGTAATGCATAATCTTAACATTAATGACCCAAATATTACAGATATGATAGTTGCTTCAGAAAAAGAATGACCTATTGGCCTACTCAATAAGAGGGAAACCATTCTTGGAACTGTAAACATAGCCAACTACACAATGCTAGAGAGGTCAGGGACCTTGGAGGAGAACCTACAACTACCAGATTACTAAGCAAACAGAATTATTAACTCAGTTTTAAGTGTTTTTCCTTGTACTCACAGATGTCTTCCTATAAACTAATATACTTATATTTTAATTTTAAGTAACAACAAAATATGTAAGAACAATTATCAGCCATTGCTTTCTGGTGAATGGAAATTCACTTCTATATGATAATATATAGATAATGCCAATATTCAATTCACAGGTATCTACCTATGGAATCAGATGTAAATCATTCTCAAAATGTTGCTAGAATTTTGATGAAAGATAATGTCTACCTCTTATATACTTTCCATATTTTACTCAAAATGTTTTTATTAAAATTACAACTTCAGTTTAAAGACCTCCTTCTGAGGAACTTAGTAGATGCTTTTTAGAAAAGCATCAGAGCTAAACATGTTGATTCACAAAGTCTTATGAAAGTTCTTCTTATCCTAAAACTGAAATATAAATGATTTATTACAAAAGAAATGCTATCCTACTAGTGATTTTCCTGAAGGCTTTCTTCATCTCTTTGTTTCTTAGGCTGTAGATAAATGGGTTCAGCATCTGAGTGATGACAGTGTACATCACTGAAGCCACTACAGTCTTCCTTGGAGAGTCTGTAAATGCAGAGCTTATGTGTACCCCAAAACCTGTACCATAGAACAGGGACACAACTGACAAATGAGACCCACATGTTGAAAAGGCTTTATACTTTCCTCCCAGTGATGACATTTTTAAAACTGAGGATACAATCTGAATATAAGACAAAATAATCCCAAAGACAGGAACACCAAAAAATAGAACAGACACTGTGTAAACTAGCAGATAATTGATAAAATTATCAGAACAGGCAAGTCTGATGATCTGAGCCAGCTCACAGAAAAAGTGAGGGATTTCAATTTCTGTGCAGAAAGACAGTAGCAATACCATCCAAGTGTGGAACAAAGCATGCACAATACTAAGGAACAGAGAGAATAGCAGCAACATAACACATAAATATTGATTCATTATTACTGTATACTTCAGAGGGTGACAAATGGCAACATATCGGTCATAGGCCATCACTGCCAGGAGACAGTTTTCTATACCAGCAAAATTCAAGATGAGGTAGACCTGAGAGAGGCATGCTGTGTATGTGATGGTGTGATCTTCTCTTTGAATGTTCACCAACATCTTTGGGATTGTAGTATTGATTAAACAGATGTCATTAAAAGACAGGTTACAGAGAAAAAAATACATGGGTGTATGTAATTGGGAGTCAGAGCTAACAGCTAGGATGATTAGCAAGTTTCCCAAGGTGGTGATCAGATATATGGTCAGGAACAGGGTAAAGATAAAAGGCTGCAATGCAGGATCATCACTAAGCCCCAGAAGAATGAATTCTGATATAATTGTTTGATTGACAGTTTCCATGTTGCTGAGTACTCTGAAAGTAAAGGAAATTGCAAAGGTAAGATGTTTGGATCATTACCTCCATAACCATGTTCTTTGAATTCTAAACTTCATATTTATTAGTAAATGCATTTCTTGTATTAATCCATATATTCTCTGATACTTCCTTAGCGAATTTCTATGAATTAATCCTTTAATGAAATCCCTCCTAAATGTAGGAACTACAAAGAAATCACAGTTTGCAAGATTTCACAGCAAACATCATGGTCTATAAGAAGCACTGTTTTGTTGGACAGGAAATTGGTACTATTGAGAGTAACCAAATGGACGCTGGTAACCATTAGTGCAGATGTATATAAGCATGTGTCAGGTTGAAAATAGATTAGTGAGAGTCTTTATATTCTTTCCAGATGATTCTTTACTGTATCTATTTTTATAGACTTCTCACCAATAACCAAGGTGATATTCTACTGATAAAGTCCAGCTACTATCCCACATATTTCCAAAGGGATATTTGTTGTCTTAGATTCAAATGAGTCATGATAAGTATCTTACCTGAATGTTGCTCATAAATGTGTTCTTGTGAAAGTCATAAAACACCGCATGATCAATCGACTTTTCATTAAGAAGTATCATTTGTAGGAAAAAGCTTGGATGATGTTATAAGGTTGGCATAATAAATCTAAAGGAACCACAGAGAGACTTCTATAGTTTTTTCTGTCCCTGGGGCTCAGTATTCAAGTATTTTAATTAGACTAGCATGGCAACGCCATCATAACCCCAAGTGTGCAAATCCTTAATGCCCATGTCTACTGAAAGGGAGAATTCAGCCTTGTCAGTTTCCTAATCAATCCCAAGTCATTGTTCTCATCATTGCTTCTGATTATATGAATTATTAAATTTACTTTTCCAAATATGAATACCATTTCTATAATGAATCCCTATATTGCTCTTAAGTTACAAAGAAAATAGACTGTATATAATAATTTGAATTGGAATAATTGATTACTTTGTTAAAAGTTTTTACTGGTTCTTTGTGACTTTCACATCATGAATCCCAATAACAACTCTCTTTCCCTTTCTTCATACCTGCCCCACATACTTGCAATCTCTCCAACAGAGAGAAAAGCTGTAATGTGTCACACTGTGCCCCACAGTATTTCCTTTTGTTCATAATTCTTTGTTTGCAAATTTTTATTGCAAAGAGTCACACTCTTTAGGAGTTCATCTGGCTTCTGCTCCATTGTCAATACCAGAAATGTGGAGATCTTGCTCCCAGTAATGAAGTTGTCTAGAAGTGGCTTCTGATATGCTCATATGCCCAGGTGAGGTATGGGGTCAGTTCTATACAGCCCTTAGACATCAGCACGTCCCCAGATTGCAACACAGACAGAACAACATTCACTGGGCCTTTGATGGTAATAGAAACTTGCTGCTGCAAGACCATAGGGCAGACCAAGATTCTGGAGGCAGTAAAGGCCGGTCTAAGGTGGCATCAGTGGCTCACTGAATCAGGCAGCTCCTCACTACCTTACTACAAAGTTTCCAGTTTTGTCTTTTGCCATTGTGCCCACATCCTTCTGTTTCTTTCTGTCTTTCTGTTCTCCACCACTTACTTGCTCCTCTTAGTGGTGGCTGGGTCCTCTGACTGTCTGAGGTTGTCTTAGGAGTGGTTTTAGGAGTGCTTTGCATAGCTTGCATACTATGGTGTTAGGCAGGTATTGTCTCAAGCTGACAGACTGGTGTTCATCTCAGGCTAGCTCCCTATTCTGGTACTGGTCTGGTGATCCCCTAAGGTTAGTTATTTGTCTGACCTAGTAAAGTGTCCCCTTGTGAATGGCTTCTGTATTCAGCTTATATCCATATGGGGCCTGTGGTCTCAGGAGGGGCTCTTTGAGTCTCTTTAGTCCTTCCGTTCTAGAAGCCCATCTAGGCCTTCCTGGCACTACTCAGGTGGCTATCTCAGGATCTCTATTTTAAGAAAAATGTCAGCATACTGATAGTTCAGATGTACATACATCAGAACACTGAGCATAGACATAACCTCTATCCCCTCTGACACTGACACACATGTGATACAGCAGCAACATCTGCAATGTCTCCCAGGGCATGGGTTTCTACTTTATAATATGTGTGTATTTTTTCAATATTTTATTAGTTTGTTTATTTACATTTCCGTTGTTGTACCCACTTTTGGTCCTCCATTCCACAGTTCCTAATCCCATTCCTCCTACCCCTTGCCTCCAAGAGGGTGCTACCCTGACCCTACCAGCCCTTACCCTTTCCTGAGACCTCAAGGCTCTTGAGGATTAAGCACATCTTTTCCCACCAAGGCCTAACCATAGGGGTCCCTGGCTTCGGTTCAATGGTTGGGTGCAAGTATCTGCTTCTGTCTCAATCAGTTGCTGGTAGTGACTCTCAGGGGACAGCCATGACATGATTCTGTCTGTAAGCATATCGTAACATCAGTAATAGTATCAGGCCTTGGTGCCGTCCCATGAGATGGATCCCAAGTAGAGCAGGTAATTGGACTGCCCTTCCTTCAGTTTCTTCTCCCCCTGCAGTTCTTTTAGACAGGAGCAGTTCATGTATGTTCTTTTGGGTCCTCTTTAGTTGGTAGTTCAGTCTCTGAGAGCCCCAAGCATTCAGGATAGTTGACTCATTGGTTTTCCTGTGAAGTAACTATCACCTTCAACCTACAATTTTCCCAATTCATTCATAAGAATCCCCAATCTCCATTTAAATGATTTCCTTGTATCCATTTGAGTAAGCTGTTGAGTGGAGCTTCTCAGAGGACAATCATGCTAGACTCCTGTCTGCAAGCATCACAGAGTATCTATACTGTCAACAATTCGTGCTTGATCATGGTAAGGCTCTCAAGTTGGACCATTTATTGGTTAGCCTTTCCTTCACTCTCTGTTCCATCCCCTGTGCCTGTACTAATTGTAAGCATGATACATTTTGAGTCAAAAATTTTGTGGGTGTATTGGTGTCCCTGTCACATCACTGAGGTTCCTGCCTGGGTAGAGGAGGTGGCCTCTTCAAGTTCCATTTCTCCAATTCTGTGTGACATAGCTAAGGTAACCCCCCTTGATTCTTGGCCATTTCCTGTTGTTGATAGTCCTGGGGCTAATTATATTTGATATTAATTCTTTTCTCCCGTGAGTGGTTGAGAACAAGGAATGAGACAGCACTCAGGTGATTTCCTATAAACCTGCTTCCCCACTTAAACTGTAAAATAAAGGAGAGCTGACGATTGGGCAGATAAAAAGGGAAGGTGGAACAAAAAGTAGGAAAGAGAAGAAAGAGAGAATGGAAGAGGGAGAGGATGCAGAGGAGGAGGAAGAAGAAAAGCAGAGCAAAAGCACATGACCTGGAGAAACCACTAGTTCTAAGGGGACACATAAGCTGTGGGAGATGGTAGTGTAGTGGTAGATCTGCCCAATCTAGGTGCACAGCATGTATTCATTTAACTGTGTTGTGATTTTATTGCCAGGGCATATTTGGGAAGAGATTTACTGTAACAAAATGGCACCCCATGTGTTGATTTGAATTCAACTAACCTGGATAAAAATTTACTGATCCCCCACCCCCTGAGTGGGGCGTTGGCAGTATCCTAGGCTGTAGCAGTATGGATCTGAAGCTGACAAGATTTGAGGGGCCTACAGAGAAGAGCAGAGAGGCATCTATGCCTGAGAAAGCCTCTCTGTGTTTGTTTTCCTGTATCCTTCACTCCTCACTTTGCCCCCCCCATCTCCAAACAGGGACACATACAACTCAGATTTTTTTACACTCAGCTTCTCCCTGTGAATAAATAACTGGCAGACAAAGGTACAAAGGACTCTGTATCAGGTAATTCATTTCTATAAAGAGAGAAATATAACCTTTTGATACTTGAAGAAGGTATAAAGATATAGTGTTATAATAAGTCTTATGGGATACTCATATTCTGTCTAACTTGGGCTCCATGGGAATTTTGGGTTTAAATCCTGGCTTGACAAGCTTCCTCTTATAAGCAGGTGTAGCACTTAAAGATGGGAAATTTCACCTGTGGTTCAGAACCAGATAAGTAATATTGGTCACTGACTCCAAGTAGAGGGAACAGAGATAATCACCTGTTATGAACAGCTAGCTATTAAATAATGGAAGTCTGTAGCTCTAGGTAAAGAACATAACAGATAGATATTATAATAGGTATTAATTAAATAAATGTCTGTGGGTCCTGGTAAAGAGTACAACAGATAGAAGGTATAAATTAATGTCTGTGGCTCGTGGTAGAGAGCACAATAGACAGGATAGTTGCTCTAGGCAGAAAACTCATTAATTATGAGAAATTTCATGTTCAGAATTAGATAGGGAAGATTAGTCACTGACTCCAAGTAGAGAGAGCAGTGATAATCTCATGCTATGAAGAGGTATTAATTAATAGAAGTTTGTGACTCCAAGTAGAGAGCATAACAGGTAGATATTATATTGGGGAACAATTAAATAAATGTCTGTGGCTCAAGGTAGAGAGCACCCTAATAAGTCTTACAGGATACGCATATTCTGTCTAATGTGGGCTCCACGGGTATTTTGGGTTTAAATCCTGGTTTGACAAGCTTCCTCTCATAAGCATGTATGGAAAGGAAAGGAAAGGAAAAGAA
>NW_018393708.1:13823-18741 GCF_900095145.1 Mus pahari | reverse complement strand
AAAGGAAAGGAAAGGAAAGGAAAGGAAAGGAAAGGAAAGGAAAGGAAAGGAAAGGAAAGGAAAGGAAAGGAAAGGAAAGGAAAGCAAAGGAAAGAGGAAGGAAAGGAAAGGAAAGGAAAGGAAAGGAAAGGAAAGGAAAGGAAAGGAAAGGAAAGGAAAGGAAAGGAAAGGAAAGGGGGAAAGGGAAAAGGGAAAAGGGAAAAGGGAAAAGGAAAGAGGAAAGGGGAAAGGGGAAAGGAAAGAGGAAAAGGGAAAGGAAAAAGGAATTGGGAAAGAAAAGGGGAAAGGAAAGGAAGAGAAGGGAAGGGAAGGGAAGGGAAGGGAAGGGAAGGGGAACAGAAAGGAAAGGAAAGGGAAAGGAAAGGAAAGAGGAAAGGAAAGAGGGAAGTAAAAGGAAAGAAGAAAGAAAAAGGAAAGAGGAAAGGAAAAGGAAAGGAAAGGAGAGCAAAAAGGAAAAAGAAAGGAAAATAGAAGTGTGAATCATTTGTTTAGAAGATGGTATAATAAACTCTGCAGGAGACTAATATTCTGTCTAATGTGGACTTCAAGGGAATTTTGGGTTAATATCCTGACACGACAAATTAGAAAGGCCTAAATAGGCTAAAATGTGTGTGATTTTGAGTATTGTGGTGGTTTTATTGTTCCTCTGGGACAGAGGTCAAGCTACAGGTTTTCCTGGTTACAGGCTGAAGAATATGCTGATTTGGGGAAAAGGTTTTGTCTTTGTGTTTTTGGAAAAGGTGATTAAGGTTTTTACACCTTCCAGAGTTATATGGATCAGATATGATAGACGGAGACCTCCTGAGAACTAGATTCAAGAGAATCAAACAAAAAGGTTTTCTTGATGTTACTAAAATTTTGTTTTGAGATTTATATATTACGGAATATACAGCCTTGGAGAATTTCATCATCAGACATGCTGAACTGCCTTAACTCCTGATGTCTTGGTTTTTCATCTGGATCCAGTGATGACACAGACATCAGAGACTAATACAATCATTGGTAGGACCTTCTTAAGGCCAAATAACTCCCCCATTTCTGTACCATTCCCTATCCCTTCAAAAATATCCCCCATTTCCATACCATTCCCTATCCCTTCAAAAATATCTCAACACCCATAATCAGCTTGAAGAAGTTATGAAGATTCGTTGTCCCAGTCCCCTAAGCTTTGGGTCTTAGGGTGGTTATTATAGGTTGTCTTTGGTACTAAAAATTTAGAAGTACAGCGCTTAGACCCAGTCCTTCTATTTCTGTTATTATAAATAGATCTAAGATGTGTAAGCCTGTGAGTTAAGGGCCAAATAGGAAATTCATGGCTCTGAATTTATCATTAGGGTGTTTTCAGTTATTATAATTAGAAATGGCTGAGAGTAGTTAACAGACAAAAGTCTAGATTACCTCACATAGTTGGTTTTCAAAAATGTCAGAAATCCACAGAATGTGACATTTAATGTTATTTATTCACTTGTTGTGAAACCAGTTTGCTCCTGACAGCTTTTCCTGTCTTGGATTCAAAGAAGAAACTGGGCATCTTTGAGTAACTCCAGTTGTGGTGAAACAGCCACTAGGCAAGAATTGCCTCATTCATCTACAGACATAATACTGTCCAAAGAAAGGGCACAATTACAGGTCGGGACAGCTTGATTCTGCTGAGACAGAGTAGGCTAGTCCTTAATATTCCTGTTTCTCTAAGTCTGTCAGATGACCCTGNCCAGTAGGCTGAAGACCAATGCTCCAATGTGTTGAAGTAAGAGACTGTCCAGGTGATCAGCAGTCTCTGTGGATTGGCTAAGTTTTGGAAGCTTTTTTAGACTTTATATATATTTTCAGTTAATATCAGTCATTCTTGGATTTCTGATGGTGTTAAAAACTACATAGTGTCCTAGCCAACCCAGGCTTTTTACTTTGAGAGGACAGTTTTGAGAGGATGTTTTTCAGATGGCTTTCAATTTAATGACAAGACATAGGCAGATAAAGAATTATAAGTCTTTTAAGTAAGGATGGATGACAGAGGTTCTGTTTAATTAACAAACATGGTGGACTGGGTGTTAGGTCTCTTGTACTTTATAAATTACAAAATAATAATAATTACTTTCAATTATATCTGAGATAAAATAGTCTTTTCATTAGACAGAAAGGGGAAAATGTTGTGGATAGCCCTGGGGCTAATTATATTTGATGTTAATTCCGTTCGCCTGTTGAGAACAAGGAATGAGTCAGCACACAGGTGATTTCCTATAAACCCGCTTCCCACTTTAAATTGTAAATAAAAATAAATTGAAAAAAAATGTAAATAAAATAAAGAAGAGCTGATGATTGGGCACATTAACAGGGAAGGTGGAGCAGAAGGTAGGAAAAAGGAGGAGAAAATGGAAGAGGGAGAGAATGCAGAGGAGGAGGAGGAGGAGGAAGAAAAGCAGAGCAGAAGCACATGACCTGGAGAAACTGCAATTTCTAAAAGGTCTCATAAGCTGTCGGAGATGGTAGTGTAGTGGTAGATTGGCCACATATAGGTGCACAGCATTAATTCATATTAATTGTGTTGTGTTTTCATGGCTGGGGCATAATTGGGAGGAGATTCACTGCAACAATCTCTCTTATCCTAGGTCTCTGTGATGTCCTGCAGATGCCTCCCTACCTCTGCACTCTTCCAGTTGCAGATTTTCATCCATTCTTATTGCCATCTGGAAATTTCTCGTGACCCTCCCCACATCTGATTCTGAAACTCTTCCCATACACTACCCATTCCCTATCCCAGCCATACTCCCTCTTCCAAGTGAGTTTCAAGCCTTCTCCCTTGGGCTTTCCTTCTTGTTTGGTTTTATTGGCTCTGTGGTATGTAGCATAGGTATCTTGTATTTTATGGCTAATATATACTTATAATTATCCACCTGAGTGAGGTCTGGGTTACCTCACTCAGGTGGATAATTTCTACTTCCATCATTTTGTCTGAAAAATCATGAGATCCTCGTTTTTAATAGCTGAGTTGTATTCCATTTGTAAATAAACTATATTTTCTGTATCCATTATTTGGTTGAGGGATATGTATGTTGTTTCAGCTTCTAGCTATTAACAATAAGGCTGCTATGTTCATAGAAAAGCATGTGTCCTTGTGGTATGGCAGAACATATTTTGTGTATATGCCCAGGAATTGTGTACTTGGATCTTCAGGTAGATCTATTTCAGTTTTCTGAGGAACCACAATATTGATTTCCAAAGTGGGTGTACCAGTTTGAAATTTCACTATCAATGGAGGAGTGCTCCTCTTTCTCCATATCCTTGCCACCATGTAGTGTCACTTGAGTTTTTGACTTATCCATTCTGATTGGTGTGAGGTAAAATCTGAGTCATTTTGATATGAATTTCTCTGATCACTAAGGATTTTTTTTAAGTATTTCTTTAAGTGCTTCTCAGCCATTTGAGATTCTTCTGTAGTTAATTCACTCTGTTTACCTGTGTACCCCATTTTTTCAAGACAGGGTTTCTCTGTGTAGCCCTGGCTGTCCTGGATCTCGGTTTGTAGACCAGGCTGGCCTCGAACTCAGAAATTTGCCTGCCTCTACTTCCCGAGTGTTGGGATTAAAGGCGTGCGCCACCACGCCCGGCTGTACCCCACCTTAAAAATTGACTTATTTTGTTTTGTGGAGGTTAACTTTTTGAGTTCTCTATGTATTTGGATATTAGCATTCTGTCAGATGTAGAGTTAGTGAAGATTTTTCCTAATTTGTAGGTTGCTGATTTATCCAATTGAAAGTCTTTTGCCTTACAGAAACTTTTGTGTTTCATGAAGTCCCATTTATCAATTGTTGATTGTAGAGCACAAGCTAATGGTGTTCAGGAAATTCTCCTCCTTTGCCAATGAGTTGGAGGTCCTTTCCCACTTTCTCTTATACTAGATTCAGTGTATTTTGTTTTATGTTGTGTCCTTGATCCAGTTGAACTTGAGATTTGTTCAAGGTGATTAATATGGATTAATTTTCATTTGCCTACATACTGATACCTGCACCATTTATTGAAGATGGTTTGTTTTACCACTGTTTGTTTTTAGGTTCTTTGTCTAAGATCAAGCGTCCATAATTTTGTGAGTTTACTTCTGGGACTTCAATTATATTCCACTGATCAACCTGCCTGTTTCTGTACCAACTCCGTGAGACTTTTATCACTATTGCTTTGTAGTACAGCTTGAGGTCAGGGATGGTGAGTCTCACAGAAGTTCCTATCTATATTGTTAAGAATTGTTTAGGCTATCCTGGGTTTTATTGTTTTTCTATGTGAAGTTGAGAATTGTGTTTTCTATGTCTGTGAAGAAATGAGTTGGAATGATGATGGGGATGGCATTGAATCTGTAGATGGTATTTGGTAACATAGCCATTTTCACTATGTTCATTCTACGTATCTATAAGCATCGGAGATCATTCCATCTTCTAAGGTCTTCATCAATTTCTTTTTGGGGGGTAGGGATTTAAAGTACTTGTCATACATATCTTTCAATTCCCTGGTAAGAATTACACCAAGATATTTTTTACTATTTGTGGCTATTATGAATGGTGTTGTTTCCCCAATTTATTTCTCTGTCAGTTTATCATTTGTGTGAAGTAAGGACACTGACTTGAGTTAATTTTTATATTCTGCTACTTTGCTGAGGTTGTTTATCAGCTTTAGGAGTTCTCTAGTGGAATGTTGGGGACCGTATGCATACTATCACATCATTTGCAAATAATGATACCTTGCCATCATTCTTTCCAATTTGTAACTCCTTGATCTCCCTTTGTTGTCAAATTGCTCTGGCTAGAACTTCGAGTAATAAATAAATAAAATTATACAAAGAAGAAGAAGAAGAAGAAGAAGAAGAAGAAGAAGAAGAAGAAGAAGAAGAAGAAGAAGAAGAAGAAGAAGAGGAGGAGGAGGAGGAGGAGGA
>NW_018393708.1:6103-13691 GCF_900095145.1 Mus pahari | reverse complement strand
ATTGCAAAGATAGGGAGACAGTGGGCAGCCTTGTCTCGTCCCAGATTTTAGTGAGATTGCTTCTAGTTTCTCTTCATCTAATTTAATGTTGGTTGATGGTTTGTCATAAACTAGTTTATTGTGTTTAGGTATGTGCCACAAAGTCATCACCTTTCCAGGGCTTTTAACATAAAGTGGTGTTGTACTTTGTCAAAGGCTTTTTCAGCATCTAAGGAGATGATCATGTGGCATTTTTCCTTGAGTTTGTTTATATAGTGTTTTAGGTTGATGAGGTTTTCTATATTGAATCATCCCTGAATCACTGCGATTAAGCATACTTGATCATGGTGAATGATGGCTTTGATGTATTCTTAGATTCAATTTGTGAGAATTTTATTAACTATTATTGCATTGATATTCATAACGAAGATTGGCTCGAAGTTCTCTTTCTTTTCTAGGTTTTTGTGTGGTTTAGGTGTTAGAGTATCTGTGGCTTTGTAGAATGAATTAGGTAGTTTTCTTTCTTTTTTTTTTTCATGTAATAGTTTGGGAGGTATTGGCATTAGCTCTTCTTTGAAGGTCTGGTAGAATACTTCACTAAAACCATCTGGCACTGGGAATTTTTTGTTTTTGTTTTTGTTTTTGTTTTTGTTTTTGTTTTTGTTTTTATTGGGGGGGAGGTTTTTGCTGACTATTTCTATTTCCATAGGAGTTATGAAACTGCTTAGATAGTATACCTGATTTTGATTCAACTTGAAATTTTTTGTTTTTGTTTTTGTTTTTGTTTTTTATTTGGGGGGGGTGTTGCTGACTATTTCTATTTCCATAGGAGTTATGAGACTGCTTAGATAGTATACCTGATTTTGATTCAACTTGGGTACATATCATATGTCTAGAAAATCATCAATTTCATCAAGATTTCCAAGTTTTTAAGAGTATATAGACTTTTGTAGTGTGTTCTGGTAATTTTTTCAAGTTCCTCATTTTATGTTGTTATGTTTCTCTATTTCTGATTTTATTAATTTGGATACGGTCTCTGTGCACTTTAGATAGTTTGGCTAAATGTTTATCTATCCTGTTTATTTTCTCAAAGAACCAGCTTTTCGTTTTGTTGATTCTTATGTCATTCTCTTTGTTTGGTTCCTGGTTGATCTCAGCTCTGAGTTTAACTATTTCCTACCCTCTATGCCTCTATGGTGTGTTTGCTGATTTCTGATTTAGATATTTCAGGTGTGCAGTTAAGTGGCTTGTATTGATTGCTTCTCTCAATTTATTCATGAAGGCACTTAGTGCTATGAATTTTCCTCTTAGCATGGACTTCATTATTTCTCATAAGATTGGTTATTATGCATCTTCATTGTTTTATTTATTTTATATTAATTAATTTATTTTTTACACTCCACGAGCTTTGGTACATCTTAGACAGTCTCCCCAACTTCCAATTTCCTGAGGTTGCCTCTTTCCATTCTTTCTGCTGGCATCGGAGCTTCAGTCATTTTCCCTCACCCAATACAAGATCAGGTCCCCCCTCCCACTCCCCCATCCACTTTCCCTCTCAGGTCCCTACCTCCCTCCCCAACTGTGATGGATTTCTTTTCTCTCCCAAGTGGAACTGCCACACACTCACTTGAGGACTTCAGCTTGTTGACCTTTTTTGCGTTCTGTGGACTGTGCCTTGGGTATTCTGTACTTGTTTTTTTTTGGGGGGGGGCTACTATGCATTTATTAATAAGGACATACTATGTATGTACTTTTGGGACTGAGTTACCTCACTCAGGATGATATTTTCTAGCTCCATCAATTTTCCTACAAAACTCAGGATGTCCTTGTTCTTACTGCTTATTATTCCATTGTGTAAATGAACCACATTTTCTGTTTTCATACTTCTAACCTGGGACATCTGGGTTGTTTCCAGATTCTAGTTATCACAAATAAGGCCACTCTGAACACACTGGAACACGTGCACCTGTCACATGGTGGGGGATCTTTTGGGTATATTCCCAAAAGTGGTATAGTTGGGTCTTCAGGTAGATATATTTCTAATTTTCTGAGGAACCTCCACATTAATTTCCAGAGTGGCTCTAAAAGTTTGCAATTCTACCAAAAATGGAGTACTGTCCTTCTTTCTCCACACCCTCTCCAAGATGTGTTGTCACCTGAGCTCCTGATCTTAGTTATTTTGATTTGCGTAAGGTGGAATCTCAGGTTTGTTTTGGTATGTATTTCTCTGATCACCCAGGACTTTCAACATTTCTTTGGGTGCTACTCAGCTGTTCAAGATTTCTCACTTGTGAATTCTCCGTTTAGTTCTATACCCCATTTTTCGATTGGATTGTTTGGTTTTTTGGTAAATAACTTCTTGTGTATTTTATATATTTTAGATATTAGCCCTCTATCAGATGTGGGGTTAGTGAAGAATTTTTTCCCAATCTGTAGGTAGACATTTTGTTTTATTGACTGTGTCCTTTGCCCTACAGAATCTTTCCAGTTTCAGGAGGTCCCATTTATCAATTCTTGATCTTAGAGCCCAAGCTATTGGAGTTCTGTTTAGGATATTTCCCCCTGTGCCAATGAGTTCAATGCCCTTTCCCACTTTTTTTTTTTTTCTATCAGATTTAGTGTATCTGGTTGTGTGTTGAGGACCTTGAATCACTTAGACTTGAGCTTTGTGCAAGGTGAAAAATATGGTCCGAATTTCATTTTTCTACATACAGCCAGCCAGTTAGACCTGGACCACTTATTGTAGATGCTTACTTTTTTCCATTGTATATTTTTTTGCTTCTTTGTCGAAGGTCAATTTTTTATAATTATGTGGTTTTATTTCTGGGTCTTCAATTCTACTCCACTAATTAATGTGTCTCTCTCAATACCAATACCATGAAGTTTTCATTCACTATTACTTTGTTGTAAAGCTTGAGGTCAGACATGGTGATTCCCCCAGGTGTTCTTTTATTTTTAAGAATTGTTTTCTCTCAGCTGGGCATGGTGGTACACACCTTTAATCCCAGCACACGGGAGGCAGAGGCAGTTGGAGTTCTGGGTTCGAGGCCAGCCTGATCTACAAAGTGAGTTCCAGGACAGCCAGGGCTATACAGAGAAACCTTGTCTTGAAAAACTGAAAAAAAAAAAAAAAAAAAAAAAAAAGAATTGTTTTCTCTATTCTGGGATTTTTCTCTTTCCAGATGAATTTGAGAATTGTTCTTTTTATGTCTTTGAAGAGTTGTGTTGAGATTTGGATGGGGATTGCAGTGAATCTATAGATTCCCCTTGGTAGGATGACCATTTTTACTATGTTAATTCTGCCAATCCAGATCTCCATTTTCTGAGATCTTCAGTTTCTTTCTTGAGAGACTTTAAGTTATTGTCATACAGGTCTTTCACTTGTTTGGTTAAATTTACCCCAAGATATTTCATATTATTTGTGGCTATTGTGAAGGGAGTTGTTTCCCTAATTTCTTTCTCAGCATGTTTATCCTTTGTATAAAGGAAGGCTATTGATTTATTTGTGTTAATTGTGAAGTTGCTTCACAATTATATTATATATATATTATATATATATATATATATATATATATATATATATATATATATAATGATATATATATCCTCTACACCTATTTGTATACCCTTGATCTCTTCTTGTGGTGTTATTAATCTAGCTAACACTTTGAGTACTATATTGAATAGATATGGGGAGAGTAGGCATCCTTGTCTTGTCCTTGATTTCAGTGGGGTTGCTTCAAGTATGTCTCCATTTAATTTGTTATTGACTGTTGGTTTCCAAAAAAATTGTTTTTATTATGTTTAGGTACGGGCCTTGAATTCCTGATCTCTCCAATATTTTTAACAGGAAGTTGTCAGGTATTTTGTTAAATGCTTTTTCTGCATCTAAGGAAATTATTGTGTGACTTTTTTTCTTTGAGTTTCTTTATGTAGTGGATACTTTAATGGATTTTCATATATTGAACCAACCTTGTATCTCTAGGATTAATTCTACTTGATCCTGTTGAATGATGGTATAGATATATTCTTGGATTCAATTTGCAAGAATTTTTTTGAGTATTTTTGCATCAATTTATATGTCCCATAAGTTTGGGTATGATGTGTCAACATTTTCATTAAATTTCAGGAATTCTTCCAGTAGAGCAGGTTAAGTCTAAAGTGAGATTTGGAATATAGCTAAGAGTGAAATGGGAGGATGGGAGAAGAAGCTAGCCAGTAACACTCACAGGAGGGGGAGACAGAGACAGAGACAGAGTGATCAGAGGAAGGCCTAGTCTTTTGAACTAGGTTACTCATGGTCTTGAGTAATCTGGAGTTCTGATGTGAGCTTCTGTGTGTGTCCGTTCCCAGCTGGGGGTATGCTTAGCTGGTTCTGTCCCATGTTGGTAGCACCTGCTGTGGGTTAAAATGATGTCCCATGGCATTTGGCTGTTGGGCGAGTTGGGATATGAGAAGTTTTGACTGCTTGTTCTCCAGGACATTGCTGGGCAGACATCAGGCTGTGATAAGCTTAGGACCCCACTCCGGGTGGGGAAACACAATCTGTGGTCCATGTGGACTTTGGCTTTTTGAATTTGGTTTTGTCATGGAATACTTTGGTTTCTCCATCTATCTTAATTGAGAGTTTTGCTGGGAATAGTAGCCTGGGCTGGTATTTGTGTTCTCTTAGGGTCTGTATAACATCTGTNCAGGATCTTCTGGCTTTCATTGTCTCTGGTGAGAAGTCTGGTGTAATTCTAACAGGTCTGTCTTTATATGTTACTTGAACTTTTTCCCTTACTGCTTTTAATATTCTATCNTTATTTATTGCATTTGTTGTTCTGTTTATTATATGTTGGGAGGGATGTCTTTTCTGGTCCAGTCTATTTGGAGTTCTGTAGGCTTCTTGTATGTTCATGGGCATCTCTATCTTTAGGTTGGTGAAATTTTCTTCTATACTTTTATTGAAGATATTAACTGGTCCTTTAAGTTGAAAATCTTCATTCTCATCTACTCTTATTATTCGTAGGTTTGGTCTTCTCATTGTGTCCTGGATTTCCTGGATGTTTTGAGTTAGGATCTTTTTGCATTTTGCATTTTCTCTGATTGTCATGTCCATGTTCTCTATGGANTCTTCTGCACCTGAGATTCTCTCTTCTGTCTCTTGTATTCTGTTGCTGATGCTCACATCTATGGTTCCTGATTTCTTTCCTAGGGTTTCTATCTCCAGAGTTGTCTTCGTTTGGGTTTTCTTCAGTGTTTCTACTTCTATTTTTAGATCTCAGATGGTTTTGTTCAATCCCATCACCTGTTTGGTTGTGTTTTCCTATAATTCTTTAATGGATTTTTGTGTTTCCTATTTAAGGACTTCTACCTGTTTAACACTGTTTTCCTGTAATTCCTTGAGGGATTTTTGTACTTCCTGTTTAAGGGTTTCTACCTATTTAGCAGTGTTCTCCTGTATTTCTTTAAGTGAGTTATTAATGCCCTTCTTAAAATTCTCTGCCAGCATCATGAGATATGATTTTAGATCCAAATCTTGCTTTTTTGGGTGTGTTGGAGTATCCAGAACTCGCTGTGGTCAGCATACTAGTTTCTGATGATGCCCACTGATCTTGGTTTCTGTTAGTATGATTCTTTCATTTGCCTTCTACCATCTGGTAATCTCTGGTGTTAGATGTTCTAGTTGTTTCTGGCTAGAACTTGTTCCTCGTATGATTTTTTTTAGCCTCTGTTAGCACTCCTGGGAGACCAACTTTCTCCTGAGTCCCAGTGATTAGAACACTCTCTGCAGGCAAGCTCTCCTCTTGCAGTGAAGATGCACAGAAATCTGGAGCTCAGATCCATCTCCTGATTCCCGGGGTCAGAGCCCTCCCTAGATGCCGACTCTCCTCTGACAGGAAAAGTGTCCATGGGTCTGGGTCTCAGCTCTGTCTCCTGGCTGAGGATGAAGGCCCAAAGGGACCCTGTCCACAAAGCTCTGTTGCTTCTGCTGCCCATGTGCTCTCCTGCATAGACTGGTCTCAGTGATCCCAAGATTGTGGGTGTGCTAGCACAAGACCCTTCTGGGTGTTGTTGTTAGCACAAAACCCTCTGGGTTTTTTGGAACTGATGTTGCATTCCACTCACCAGTGATCTCAAGATCCCAGGTTGCTAGGGTGCCTGCAGTGTGGAGAGTCCTCTGGGGACCTGGGTCCCTCTGCTGAGATAGCACAGGGGTGGTCTTATTCATTGTTTATGTGAGTGCAGCTTATATATACAGATGTGCTCACATGGAGATCAAATGTCAAGTTTCACGATCTTTTTTCTTTACTTCCATCTCAGGTGCTGTTTATCAAAGTCTGGGGTTCAAGTTTGCATGAGAAGCAATATTACTCACTGAGCTTGTTCCGTGAACCAGTAAGTTTTGTGTTTCATTCTCTTCGATTTTTTCCTAAAGGGAGACACCACTTTTCTACATGGACATGCCTAAGTCTGTTCTGGTTCTAAGTTCTATTACAGAGCATAATTGTCCATATTTAGGTTTTTCAAATGACAATACATTTTTTTATTTTCATGTGTACCCTTAGAAACATGTTCGCTTAAGTATTTTTCTCATTAAATTAATTACCTTTTCAATAAAAATGATAGGTCTCTTCTAGCTTCTTATAATAATCTGAAAAAGAGAGTGAGAGTTGTAGTATTGCCCAGACTTTTCTACAAATATTTGCACTTTATGGGAGCCTTATGTGTACTGAAGTATTACATACTCTGTATTCAGTCAATTTTGTCGATGATATTCACCTGCTGAAATAAGTTTATTTCACATATTTGAGTTACCTTGTGTTTTCCTCAGAAAATTCTTGTAGCATGCAATTTTTGTTGTTGTACTTTAAGCTCCAGGTAGACTGTGCTACCAGCCCCTACCCAGAGAATATTGAATTTGTGGACAAAAGCACAGTCTTACACACACACACACACACACACACACACTCACTCAATTTCAACCAGCCTTACTGTCTCAACTGCTGGGTCCTTCTAATCTCCCATAGCTATCAACCTGTTCCCAATACACTCAGCTCAGCAACTCTTTTTTTTAAATGTGGTGATTCTTTATTTCTAGTGGTTACAAAAATAAATAAAATAGTGTTCACACAGACACATTCACACTTATACCACATTTAATGACTCCATGAAAGGAAAAGAACAGAGATATTAAATATTCTCTGAGATACAGTGAGATTACAAACAGATACAATAAAATAGAACTTACTCATGGTAATGACGCTGTAATGCCATTTAATAGAAAGGCATAATATAACAAACTGTAGAATATCCAATGATCAATGGAATAGAATTGAAGATCCAGAAATGAATCCATACACCGGTGGTCACTTGATCTTTGACAAGGGAGTTAAAACCATCCACTGGAAAAGAGACAGCATTTTCAGCAAATGGTGCTGGCACAACTGGCCGCTATCATGTAGAAGAATGAGAATCGATCCACACTTATCTCCTTGTACAAATCTCAAGTCTAAGTATATCAAAGACTGCCACATAAAACCAAAGACACTGAATTTGATAGAGGAGAAAGTGTGGAAAAGCCTCAAAGATATGGGCACAGGGAAAAAAATTTCTCAACAGAACA
>NW_018393708.1:0-5264 GCF_900095145.1 Mus pahari | reverse complement strand
TAGGTGGAACAACAATATGAACTAACCAGTACCCCCTGAGCTTGTGTCTCTAGCTGCATATGTAGCAAAAAATGGACTAATCGGCCATCACTGGGAAGAGAGGTCCCTTGGTCTTGCAAACTTTATATGACCCAGCACAAGGGAAGGCCTGGGCCAAGTAGTGGGAGTGGGTGGGTAGGGGAGTAGGGGCGGGGGTGAGTATAGGGAACTTTCGGTATAGCATTCGAAATGTAAATAAAGAAAATAATATTTTAAAAAAATTGAAAAAAAAAGAACTATTAAAAAAAAAGAAAGATATGCCAAGAAGGAAAGTGAATAGCTGTAAGTGACTTCTTAAAGAAATTGAATAGATCTCATACTAGTAACTTAACAGTATACCTGAAAGCTGTAGAATAAAAATAAGCAAGCTCAGTGAAGAAGAGTATGCAGCAAGGAATGCACAATCTCAGATATTAAATCAATAAAATAGAAACAAAGTAAATAATAAAAAGAACCAATGAAATTAAGAGTTGGTACTTGTAAAAAAAAAAAAAAAAGAACAAGAAACCCTTACTAAAACTAACTAAATGTCAGAGAATTTCCAATTTTACAAAATCAGAAATGAAAAGGGGTAAAATAACAGACCTCAAAGAAATCTAAAGAATCATCAGATCATACTTTTAAAGCCTGTACTGTACAACATTCTAGTATTTTTTTTTAAAATGAGAAAATTTCTTGATTGATATAACTTATCTAATGTAAATCAGTATCAGATAAACAATTTAAATATAGGAAATAGATGCATAAAGGAACAGAAATTTTCAGCAAAGAATTCTAGCAGACTTTCAAAGAAGAGCTAATACCAATACTCATTAAATTAGTCCACAAAATAAAAACAAAAGAAATATTTCCAAATTCATTTTAAGGGGCTGCAGTTACCTTGATACACAAACTGCACAAAGAGTCAAAAAAGAAAGTGAATTATAGACTAATTTCCCTCATGAAAATTGATGCAAATTTATCCAATAAAATATTCACAAACCAATTCCATTACTTCATAAAAAGATGATGATCAAGTAGGCTTTATCCCATGCATACAAAGATGGTTCAACATAAAAAACAAATCAATAAATGTAATCCATCATTAAACATACTGAAAGAAAAAAAAACAAAAAACATGTGATTAACTCATTAGATGCTGAAAAAAACTTTGACAAAATCCAACACCTTTTCAGGATAGAAATCTTGAAGAGATTAAAGAAGCAAGAGACATATATTAACATAATGAACCCAATTTACAGGTAGCCAACAGCTAGCATTAGATTAAATGGGGAGAAACTCAAAGCAGTTCCACTAAAATCAGGAACAGGAAAAGGCTGTCAACTCTCTCCATATCTACTCAACACAGTAATTGATACCTGATTTTCTTAAAGAAGCCAGAAATAATTAAAGAAGAAACTTGAACACATGATGCTGGTCTAACTGAATGTCTGCATGTGGCAGAATGTAAATTGATCCATATCTATTACACTGCAAAAAACCCAAGTTCAAGTAGATCAAAGACCTCAATATAGAACCAGATTCACTGAACCTAATAGAACAGAAAATGGAGAATAACCTGGAATACACTGCCACAGAAGACAACTTCCTGAAAAGATCACTGTTAGCACAGGCACTGAGAACAAAAATATCAATAAATGGGACCACAAAAACACAAAACAAAACAGAACAAAACAAAACAAAACAAAAACCCGAGAAACTTCTTTAAGACCAAGAACACCGTCAATAGTACAAAATAGCACCCTACATCTGACAAAGGACTAATAGCCACATTACTAGAAGTTTATTCTAGGATTAGTCTCATATATTCCATGGTGTTTCCATTGCACATTCCATTGTTTATTGATCAGGATAAAGTGCACTCTACTTTAAATCTATTATATCTTCAGTTTGTCCTGCCTGTAGAATGATCTTGAACTAGAACTTAGCACAATATTCATCAAAGAGCCCACAAAGACTTCATTCAACAACTACTGGGAGCAGTTGCAGAGACCCACAGCCAAATATTAGTCATACTGCAGTGAATACTTATGAGGAAGGAGGGTTGGATTTTAGGGAACATAATGGTCAGAAAAACTATAGGAACATGAGAACAGGACCCACAGATCAATTGACTACCACTTATGGAGACTTGCAGAGATCAGAAATCTGGTAGCATCTAATCTAGGTCTGTTGTACATATGTTATAGGTAAGTACATTGTGATTTTTATAAGAATTCTAACAGTGGAACATGTCCTGACTCTTTTGCCTACTCATGGTATACTTTTTCTTCTGTTGGTTTGCCTTGTTTTATTATAGCATGGCATTCTGTGTTTGGTTAATATTCCTGGGAGGTCTGCTCTAATCTTAATGGAGGTGGATATGAGGTGGATGTGGGAAAGTGGGGAGGTTGAGGAGAGAGAGACAGGGTGGGTGGAGGGAGGCAGGTAAAATATGGTAGGAATGTAATATATGAGGTTTTAAAATGGGGTACAGATCTAAACAGTGAATTCTCAACAGAGGAATCTCAAATGTCTGAGAATTACTTCAAGGAATATTCGATATCCTAAGCTACCAGGCAAATATAAATTAAAACTACATTAAGATTCCATCTTATACCTGTCAGAATGGGTGAGTGAGCTTAAAAACACGAATGAGAATTTCAAGCAGTAATATCTGAACTTGCTCTATACTTCCTGGCTGGGTCAGCACACAATGGCTGAGTACTTCCAAATGTCCCTGCAGCTAACTCATTCTTCCCTCTGATATTCCTGTATTATTACTAAAATCTTTATTTTAACTTGATTGCTTGGACCCAGATGGGCAGCCCTCTCAGGCCACAGTCTCTCAGCTCCTTCACATGGCTGTAGGCTCTTGGTTCTCCATCTCTCAAGCCCGATTTTTCTGATTCCCCATCATGGTGAGTCTAACCCTCCTTGTGGTGCATTGCTCAGGAAGTATAAAGTCTCACTTCAGACTCCATGCTTAGCCATTGGCCAATGACAACTTTATTTACCAATTATAACCAGTTGGGATCAGGAGTGTTGTACATCTCACATTAGGCGTGTGAATTCTCATGTGATTTTGGGAGTCTAATTAATACAAAAAGTATTAGAACCAATCCACAAGAAGAGTTTACACTGGCAAGGATGAACTGGCAAGTGGAATACTTTTCCTATGTTGTTAAGAATAAGGGTCTTAAGCCTACACCCACAATGACACACCTATTCCAACCAGGTCACATCTATTCCAACAAAGCCACAACTCCAAATGGTGCCACTACCTTGTCCAAGAATATACAAACCATCACAGGAATGTCCTAGGATTTTATTGCTGTGAACAGACACTGTTACCGAGTCAACTCATAAGGAAAACCTTTATTTGGGACTGGCTGACAGGTTCATAGTTTCAGTCTATTATCATCAAGATGAGAGAACAGCAGGTAGCATCTAGGCAGGAAAGGTGCAAGAGGAGCTGAGAGTTATACTTCTTTGTCTGAATGCTTCAAAAAGACTGACTTTCACGTGATTAGGAGGGATGTCTCATCGGACTTCCTTAGTATCACAAAGTTATTATAATCTTTTCTTTATTTAGTCTTATATTTCAGAGATTTTGGTTTATAGAATTATTTTATGTACTTAAAATTCCATATATTATTCCTCTAATAATGCCATATCTAGCCAAACAAGGTCACACATTGTAATAGTTTGCCTCTCTGGGCAAAACATGAATATATGTGTATATCTGAATCCATGTCTGTATGTGACCATGCATTTAATAGCAACAACAATAAGAGTGTCTATGAACTTGGGAGAAAGCAAGAGATTGCATGGTGTAATTTGTGAAAAAAAGGGAAGTTGATATATGGTGTTACTATAACATAATTTTAAAAACTACAGAACATTCCCACTTTCAAATACTACCTTTATATATGACTCATCATATATATATAGTAAGTAAACATAAAGTTTAAATTAAAAAGTCTGAAAATCCTTAAATATAAAGATTTCTCTTTTTGACCATTTAAAACACTTTTGTCAAAACCAGATGTATTTCTTCACATAATAAATACCAATTATTGTTTTTCTATTCCTGTAACTTATCCCAGTAACTGCCCACTTCCCTTTCCACTGAGATAGCCTCTGTTTATGCCTCTCATTATAAAACAAAACAAAACAAAATTCCAAAAACAACCCCAAAACCAAAACAAACAAAACAAAACAAAGCAAAAAACCAAACAGGGTTTTATGAACTAATTAAATTAACACAACATAAGATTTAATAAAAACTAACTCATTGGAGTTGGAAACATATAAACAAAGAAGCAGAAGGAAAAGAACCCAAATAAGGGCACAAGAAACACAAAGTCACTCATTTGCACTCTTAGGTTCCCATGAAACACTAAAATGGAAGTCATATTATATTCACAGTTGAACTGTATATACCATGTGTCTGCTGGTGCAGATCCATGCAGGCCCCAAGCATTCGGTCTCAGTCTCTTTAATTAAATAAGTGCTTTGATCATGCTGATTTAGAGGGCTTTGGTTTCTTTTTTTTCCTCACTTTTTTTTTCTTCCAATTTTTATTAGGTATTTACTTCATTTACATTTTAAATGCTATTCCCCAAATCCCCTATACCCTCCCCCCACTCCCGTAACCACCCACACCTTCTTCTTGGCCCTGGTGTTCCCCTGTACTGAGGCATATAAAGTTTGCAAGATGAAGGGGCCTCTCTTCCCAATGATGGCTGACTAGGCCATCTTCTGCTACATATGCAGCTAGAGACACGAGCTCAGGAGGTGCTAGTTAGTTCATATTGTTGTTCCACCTATAGGGTTGCAGACCTCTTCAGTTCCTTGGGTACTTTCTCTAGATCCTCCATTGGGGACACTGTGTTCCATCCAATAGCTGACTGTGGGCATCCACTTCTGTGTTTGCCAAGCACTGACATAGACACACAAGAGACAGCTATATCAGGGTCCTTTCAGCAAAATCTTGCTGGTGTATGCAATAGTGTCTGTGTTTGGTGACTGATTATGGGGCAGTTTTTGGATGGTCTATCCTTTCGTATCAGCTCCAAACTTTGTCTCTGTAACCCCTTCCATGGGAGTTTTGTTCCCAATTCTGAGAAGGGACAAAGTGTCCACATTTTGGTCTTCCTTCTTCTTGAGTTTCATGTGTTTTACAAATTGTATCTTGGGTATTCTAGGTTTCAGGGCTAATATCCACTTATCATTGAGTGTAT
>NW_018393707.1:26349-34103 GCF_900095145.1 Mus pahari | reverse complement strand
TATTTTATATTATTTGTGACTATTGTGAAGGGTGTTATTTCCCTAATTTCTTTCTCAGTGTGTTTAACCTTTGTGTAGAGTAAGACTACTGATTTGTTTGAGTTAATTTTATATCCAGCTACTGCACTGAAGCTATTTATCTGGTTTTGGAATTCTCTGGTGGAATTTTTATGGTCACTTATATATAATATCATATCATCTGCAAATAGTGATATTTTGACTTCTTCCTTTCCAATTTGTATCCTCTTGATCTTCTTTTGTTGTCTAATTGTTCTGGCTAGGACTTCAAGTACTATATTGAATAGGTAGGGAGAAAGTGGGCAACCTTGTCTAGTCTCTGATTTTAGTGGGAATGCTTCTAGTTTCTCTCCATTTAATTTTATGTTGGCTACTGGTTTGCTGTATATTGCTTTTATTATGCTTAGATATGGGCTTGAATTTCTGACCTTTCCAAGATTTTTATCACGAA
Organism: Mus pahari; assembly: GCF_900095145.1. Classification (NCBI taxonomy): domain Eukaryota; kingdom Metazoa; phylum Chordata; class Mammalia; order Rodentia; family Muridae; genus Mus; species Mus pahari. Next base: position 33,634 of record NW_018393707.1, on the reverse strand, counting down.
TGGGTGTTGGAGTTTATTCAAATGCTTTCTCAGCTTCTAACAAGGTGATCATGTGGTTTTTTCATTGAGTGTGTTTATATAGAGGATTATGTTAGTGGATATCTGTATATTAAACCATTCCTGCATCCCTGGGATGAAGCATACTTGGTCATGATGGATGATTGTTTTGATGTGTTCTTGGATTCGGTTAGCGAGAATTTTATTGAGTATTTTTGCATCGATATTCATAAGGGAAATTGGTCTGAAGTAATCTTTCTTCGTTGGGTCTTTATGTGTTTTAGGTATCAGAATAATTGTGNCTTCATAGAATGAATTGGGTAGACTACCTTCTGTTTCTATTTTATGAAATAGTTTGAAGAGAATTGATATTAGGTCTTCTTTGAAGGTCTTATAGAACTCTGCACTAAACCCACGTGGTCCTGGGCTTTGTTTTGTTGAGACACTATAAATGACTGCTTCTATTTCTTTAGGTAATATTGGGTTGTTTAGTTTGTTAATCTGATCCAGATTTTACTTTGGTACCTGGTATCTGTCTATATAACTGTCCATTTCATCCAGGTTTTCCAGTTTTGTTGAGTATAGCCTTTTGTAGTAGGATCTGATGATGCTTTGAATATCCTCAGGTTCTGTTGTTATTTCTCCCTTTTCATTTCTGATTTTGTTAATTAGGATACTGTCCCTGTGCCTTCTAGTTAGTCTGGCTAAGGGTTTATCTATCTTGTTGATTTTCTAAAAAAAAAAAAAAAACAAAAACAAAAATAAACAAACAAACAAAACAGCTTCTGGCTTGGTTGATTCTTTATATAGTCCTGCTTGTTTCTACTTGTTTGATTTCAGCCCTGACTTTGTTTCCTGCTGTTGACTCTAGGAGGAATTTGCTTCCTTTTGTTCTAGAGCTTTTAGGTGTGCTGTCATGCAGATAGTGTTTGCTCTCTCTAGTTTCTTTTAGGGCTCACTCAGGGCTATGAGTTTACCTTTTAGGAATTCTTTCATTGAGTCCCATGAGTTTGGGCATGTTGTGCTATCATTCTCATTAAACTCTAAAAAGTCTTTAATTTCTTTCTTTTTTTCTTCCTTTACTAATTTACTTTTGAGTAGAGTATTGTTCAGCTTCTATGTCAACGTTGGCTTTCTAATATTTATGTTGTTATTGAAGATCAGCCTGAGTCCGTGGTGATCTGATAGAATTTAAGGGGCAATTTCAATATTTTTGTGTCTGTTGAGGCCTGTTTTGTGACTGATCATATGGTCAATTTTGGAGAAGGTACCATGAGGTGATGAGAAGAAGATATATCCTTTTGTTTTAGGGTAAAATGTTCTGTAGATATCTGTTAAATACATTTGCTTCATAACTTCTGTTTGTTTCTCTGTGTGTTTGTTTAGTTTCTGTTTCCACAATCTGTCCACTGATGAGAGAGGGGTGATAAAGTCTCCTACTATTACTGTGTGTGGTAAAATATGTGCTTTGAGATTTACTAAAGTGTCTTTACTGAATGTGGTGGCCCTTGAATTTGGAGCATAGATATTCAGAATTGGGAGTTCATCTTGGAAGATTTTACCCTTGGTGAGTATGAAGTGCCCCTCCTTGTCTTTTTTGTTAATTTTGGGTTGGAAGTCTATTTTATTTGATATTTGAATGGCTATTCCAGAGTGTTTCTTTGGACTGTTTGCTTGGAAAATTGTTTTCAAGTCTTACTCTGAGGTAGTGTCCGTCTTTGTCCCTGAGGTAGGTTTCCTATATTCAGAAAAATGTTTATGTAGCCAGTCTGTCTATGTCTTTTTATTGGGGATTGAGTCTGTTGATATTAAGAGATACTAAGGAAATGTAATTGTTACTTCCTGTTCTTTTTGTTGTTAGAGTTGGGATTCTGTTCTTGTGGCTCTCATCTTTTAGGTTTATGAAGAATTACTTTCTTGCTTTTTCTAGGGTGTCATTTCCTTCCTTGTGTTGGAGTTTTTCCTTTATTATCCTTTGAAGGGCTGGATTTGTGGAAAGATATTGTGTGAATTTAGTTCTGTCATGGAATACTTTGGTTTCTCCATCTATGTTAATTGAAAGTTTTGTTGGTTATAGTAGCCTGTGCTGGCATTTGTGTTCTCTTAGGGTCTGTATAACATCTGTCCAGGATCTTCTGGACTTCATAGTCTCTGGTGAGAAGTCTGGTGTTATTCTGATAGGTCTGCCTTTATATATTACTTGAACTTTTTCCCTTACTGCTTTTAATGTTATATCTTTGTTTAGTGCATTTGTTGTTTTGATTATTATGTGACAGGAGGAATTTCTTTTCTGGTCCAGTCTATTTGGAGTTCTGTAGGCTTATTGTATGTTCATGGGTATCTCTTTCTTTATGTTAGGGAAGTTTTCTCTATAATTCCATTGAAGATATTTACTGGCTCTTTAAGTTGAAAAATCTTCATTTTTCACCTATACCTACTATCCTTAATTTAGTATTCTCATTGCATGCTGGATTTCCTGGGTGTTTTGAGTTAGGATCTTTTTGTATTTTGCATTTTTGTGATTGTCGTGTCCATAGTTTTTATGGAATCTTTTGCACCTGAGATTCTTCCATCTCTTGTATTCTGTTGCTGATGCTCACATTATGGTTTCTGACTTCTTTCCTAGGATTTCTATCTCCAGAGTTATCTCTCCTTTTGATTTCTTTATTGTTTCTGCTTCCATTTAGATCCTAGATGGATGTGTTCAATTCTTTCACCTGTTTGGTAGTGGTTTCCTATAACTCTTTACGAGATTTTTGTGTGTCCTCTTTAAGGGCTTCTAGCTGTTTACCTGCGTTGTCCTATATTTCTTTAAGAGAGTTATGTATTTCCTTTAAAGTCCTCCATTATCATCATGAGAAGTGACTTTAGATCCATATCTTGCTTTTCTGGTGTGATGGTGTATCCAGTACTTGTTATGATGAGAGAGTTTGGTTCTGATGATGCCAAGTAACCTTGGTTTCTGTTGCTTCTGTTTTTAAGCTTGTTTCCTGCCATCTGATTATCTGAAGTGCTTGCTGCCCCGAATACATCTGATTGGAGCCTGTCCTTCCTATATTCCCAGTCGATTCAGGACTCCTCAGAATCAGAGAAGTCCAGCTTTCTCGGTGATTCTGTGATTCTAGGCTCCTGTAAATCTGAGATTCTGGGTGTTTCAGAGTTCTTGGCAGTCAAGCTTCCTCTGAGACGCTGGTATCCTAGTGTGACCAAGTTCCTGTTATCCTGGGATCCTGGAATCCTAAGATCCTGGCCGTGTTACAGTGCTTGGATGTGCTGTCTCCTCTGGGGACCACTGTGCTGTCTGGTATGTTGGAAACCAAGGTATACCAGCGCCAATCAGAAGGAACCTGAGCTGCTGGTCAGGCAGGGCTTCCATGTCCTTGCTCCTGCTGTCACAGGGCCATCCAATTGGTTTGGATTAGATGTTGTGTTCGACTCACCAGTGATCCTAAGATTGAGTGCAGAATCCTCTGGGCACTGTGGGAACATCTGCCGAGCTCAAGCCTTAGGTGTCCTGGAGCTGGCGCCAACTGGAAGGGTGAGTTAGACTTTTGTATGATCCGAATTTTCATCACTACTTCTAGATTATACTCACAACTAAATACCCACATTTAATTCTTGTCTTCTTAAATGAAGAAAACTATTACATACAATAGTCAAAAAACAAAACAAAACAAAACAAAACAAAAAAAATAAATAAAAAGGACCGTTGCAGTGGGTACTCTCCTTGTATCAGTGGCCTACCTGTGGATCCCTTCCACCTAACCGGGCCTCCTTGTATGGCTAAAATGTGAGAGGATACTCCTAGTCCTGGATTGACTTCATGGGCCTGGGTAAGATGATAACCAGGAATGCCTCCCCTTTCTCGGAGGAGAAGGGGAGGAAAACTAGGTACAGGAACTGTGTCCATGAAGACCGGGAGATTGGTGTGGATATTGGGATGTAAATAAATAAATAATAGAAAAACCAAGTCTCCAAAATATAAAAAAAAAGAATAAAATCACACATCAAATAGTTTATTCACTGTCATAATGAGTTTAATATTATAGGTTATGTTCCACAATTAAAATAGATAGGTGGGAGAACTCACACATTTCAGAGTATGGGGGCAATTTTCTAATATAAATTGTAAAAGGGTGTAAGTGTGTACTGGTTTTTACTATCTTGGCATATATAGGTTGCTAATGACTTGCCGGTTCTAGTTTATTGCTCTAGGCCAGATGGTTTTGAAGAGTAGAAGTTTGGTCTATCAAACAATAAATAGACTCAGCATTTAAATAATTTTGGGAATACAAGTACCCTAAGATGAGAGAAGAATGTGAAAGATGAGAGAGGTTGGAGGAAATGGAGATGCATCATAAATCTTGGAAATGTAGTTCAATAAGAACAAGGCTGAACAGTAGACTATTTCATTGACTGTTTTCAAAACCAGAAAGCCTACTCTTAGGCATGAGTCATACGATGGATTAGTTTGGTTTGGGTTAAAGGTGTTAATCGCGTGCCTTCTTACTCTCTGAAGGATAATCAGCTTTAAATAAAACAACAGCCAAAAGAAAGCAGTTAAGTAAAATTATAAACAAATCTAAAATTGCAATCATAAAAAATTAAAGTCATTGTCTGCTTCCATGAAAAAAATAATTGCAATCAATTGTAAAAAAAAAAAAATGATGTGTCATACGTTCAGTGTGTGGGGAGATAGTACTTGAATGCTATCTTACTATCAGCAGTGATCACAAGAAACAGACAAGAAATACACAGCAGGTAATAACAAATTTATGATTCAGTTGACAGATGATATCCTGGGAAGACAACATTGTTTGATTTTTTATGTTAATTAAAAACTTTGACAGGTACAATTGTGTACACATAAATAGAAAATATTAATAAAAATATAATTGGACACAGGCTAAAAGATATCATGGAAAAGATAAAGAATCTCTAGCTTGTACAGAATATTAAAAAGCATGTATGAAGGTTAGGAGAGCAGTGCTATATTTTATGTATGCAGTAAAATGAAGTGTGGGAGGGAGCTCACTTGTGTTCAACTGGTCTTCAGTGTCAGAGAATCAAATGTTCAAAACTCTCTAGTATTGTTAGCACAGATCTTTAAGGCTATGAACTCATGGGTTTAGACTAATAGTCAAGTGACTGGTCTAATGAGGACCTTTGAAAATAAAGCCTCCTGAGATTAAGAGACATAAAGCTTTGAGCTTGCGACCTATTTAACATCATTTCAAAAGTATTAAAATATCTTGGACTCAATTCAGAGATAATTCATCTTTAACCAGGAACCTTTACTGGAGTCTGTTTGAATCTGTAAGGGAGATTGCTTCCATTTGCAATACACAGGTGAGATATTTACATCATTCTGGATTACAGACAAGAAGTACAGACCCCATGACTAATTTTTAGAAATGAAGTAATTTTTTTAAGATTATCAATATGGTGAATCAGAAGAGCATGTGTAAGATGATTAGAAAAATTTCCACTTGAATGTCCTTCTATTTTCAAATTACTACACAAATCATTACCATGATCTTTTCTCTTGAAACACAATCTGGATCATTCTTTAATTGTCATTTTGTAAGTATAGGTGTCATTTAATTCAAAGCAAAGATGCTCTTTTCTCTAATACAATGACTTTTAATATTTAATCAGGCATTAGTAATTATTCTTGTACTGATAGTAGAAGAAAATTCACTATTGGTATTAATTACTAGATAGCAATAACTATGTAGGACAAACTAGATGGTGTTGCTTTCAAACTAATTTACTCACGTTACACTTCTAAAATGGAAAAAGAAGGCTAAATTTGAAACCCAAGGCATATATAAGGTTCTTTTCAAACAAATTTAATTGTACAGTAAAACTCTTCATTCCTGTATTTCAATAACTTCTTGCTCCCTTTCCTTAAGATTTATGCATAATATGGAAGTTAAAAACAATTCAATTGTTTTGGATATTTTCCTTCATGGACTCACAGATGACACAGAGCTGCAGCCCTTCATCTTTGGCTTCTTTTTATGCATGTATTTGATCACCATCTTTGGAAATCTTCTTATAATGTTAGCCATCATTTGTGACTCCCATCTCCACACACCCATGTACTTCTTTCTCTGCCATCTGGCTTTTAATGACATGTATTTAATCAGCATTACAGTCCCAAAGATGTTGGTGAATATACAAACACAGGATCAGAGGATCAGTTTTGCTGGCTGCCTGAGCCAGGGATGCTTTGTGGCTGTATGTTTCATCTTTGAATGTTTTCTCCTTGGAATAATGGCCTATGACCGCTTCATAGCCATTTGTTATCCTCTAAGATACACAGTCCTCATGAATCCCTTCTTCTGTGTTATTCTGGTTCTTATCTCTTTATTTATTAGTATTGTAAATGGTCTGCTGCATAGTCTGATGGTGCTGCACTTGTCCTTCTGCACAGACCTGGAAATCCTCCACTTCTTCTGTGAAATTGCACAAATCCTTAAGCATGCCTGTTCTGACAACCTCATCAACAACATCCTAATATTTGTTATAGCTTCTATTTTGGCTTGTGTTCCTCTGTTTGGAATAATCTTTTCTTATATTCACATTGTTTCTACAGTGTTGAAAATGCCATCATCAGAAGGAAAGTACAAAGCCTTCTCCACTTGTGGGTCTCATTTATCAGTTGTTTCCTTGTTCTATGGGACTGGTTTTGGTGTATACATTACCTCAGTAGTAATTGATTCACCGAAGGAGATTGCTGTGGCTTCAGTGATGTATTCCATAGTTCCTCCAATGTTGAATCCTTTTGTCTATAGTTTGAAGAACAGGGATATGAAGGAGGCACTGAAGAAGGTAATTGGTAGAACAGCTTCTCTTTGTGATGTATGATGAATCTGGGGTGTGGGTTTTAGAGTGAGTCAAAGTTGTAAGACAGTTGCCAAGTCAAAATGCCAATTATTTCTTCTAATATAATTACTCAGTGAACTTAACTTGGATTTTCTGTTGTCTTGTTTCAATTTTACTTCATTGAAACTGAGCATAGAATTTCATTTTTAATATAATTCTACTTTATTTTATTTGTTTTGGTGTTTTTCCTCTATGTATGTAACTATATAATGAATATGCCTAATTCCCATATTGGCCAGAGGTAAAGGTAAGATACACTGGAATTAGAGCTGTAAATGGTTGGTTACTGTCAAATAGGAGGTCAGGATTGAATCCCAGTCCTTTAGTGGAGCAACCACTGATTTATGCACCAAAAAAACATTCTAGCCCACTAGTACTACTTTTTTTTTTTTTTTTT
>NW_018393707.1:0-25799 GCF_900095145.1 Mus pahari | reverse complement strand
TCTCTCTCTCTCTCTCTCTCTCTCTCTGTGTGTGTTTGTGTATGTGTGTGTATGTCTGTATGTATGTGTGTATGTAGGTAGGTAGGTAGGAATGTGTATGTGTGTTCATGCATATCTACACATGCATATGTATGTGTTTGTGTGTATTTGTGATTTAGTGTGTGTGTACCCTTTACTTGGTCATGGGAAATTTCCATCACTGTCTTGGACTTAGGTCTACTATGAAGGGCAATATGTGAAGGGATAACTAGTACAAAATTACTTGCTAAGAATGCTACCCTTCATTTTATTGTTAATGCATTTTTATTAGCTGATAAAGAAAACATTTTGGGATGATATGAAATTCATCCACACACATTAAGATTTTTTAAAATAATGTGAGAATTTTACACCCATTTCTAATATCTTTCTATTAAATATACCCACTGTCCTTCCTAAACATCCTTTTCTAATTGTTTCAACTTCTTTTACTCATTTTCTGTTTTAAAAGCTACTGAGTACATTACCTGTTGCAAGGATATTCAGGAGGGTAGGGTTATTTAGTTGATCATAGGCAATCTAACAGATGCTACATTCCTGAAGAAATATGACTCTGTTTTCGAACTTAAACATTGAAACCTTGAATATTGGAACTCTATCAAAAGCAGCCTAACATAAAGAATACTATGGAACAAAGAATAAGACTACACTATTCTCATGCATTGAAGACATACTAGGATTGGACTGGGCTCTTCTTTACTTTCCTGGTGATGGAAAAAATGCAAATGTTATATCTCGGAATGTTTCCAGACACAGAAGTACAGAAGCACCATCCCTGCTTGTTAATACATTTTTAACGGTGAAACTAGTTTTTATTTTTCTAGTAAACTAAATATGGTACCTAGAAGCATATCAAAGTCTGTCCCAAATAACATTTGTCTTTCTAATATAATTGGTTACTATTTATGTGATTAATGCACAAAAGACTACCTTCAGAAGATGAAATCAACTATTTGGAACCAAATGTAAAATTTTTATTATAATATAAAGGTATAAAAGACAAAAAAGTACATGGGTATGCTAATGAAGTAGAAAATAACTGTGTTGCTATATTTGACATTATTAGTATAATAATTATGTATGTTAATTATTAGTATAATAATAATTAGTCTGTTGATTGATTCATTGAATCAATCTGGACTGGCTGTAATATAATCTATCACTTGCAGCTATCTACATTGTTGTCTACAAGAGTATATTTGGTAATAATAGTATAAACCTATGGATATGACTTTCAGGACATATTGAGGATTTTAACTGAGGGAGGAAGATGCATCCTAAAGTTGCAAGATACTATCCCAGGGGCTAATGTCTCAGACTAAATAAAACAATAGAAAGAATAAAGCATTTTAACCACTGCCATCTCCCTTTTCCTGATTACTTATATGAAGATATAAGATGTCCCTATTGTCATACACAATCACCAAGTTGGACTAAACCCTAAATAAATGAACACCAGGTAATCTCCTTCCCGCAAATAAATTTTTATTTGATGTTTAGTCAAATATACAAAATAATATATAACTCCTATGAATATGCAATAGATTTTTATGATACATAATGATATCAACTTCATATTTTGACATTGACTGTGAACACTAGGTAGGCTCAAATTCTGTGGTAATCAAGTAAAGAAATCATGTTTAAAGAACAGAAATGCTTTTTTAGATACAAAAGTCATTAAGTAATAAATGCATTAAATGTGTTGTTGCTTTCTCTTATGCTTACATGTCTATAATTGCATTGAGTTTAACAGTTGCCCATTTATTTGCAATGCCTTTGGGTACTGTAATGTATAGTGACATCAAAATTAAAAACCATTTTTTAACTTGTAAATTATGTGTCTAATTTTTCTGGGTTTGTGTTTATATACAATTTAATATTTCCCTACATATATCCTGGAGGAAATAAGAGATAGTTTTGTATGTGGAGCATTGTACCAGTAGGTTAGTACAAATTATGACTAAATAGCTTACTCAATTAATTTCCGATTATGTAATTTAAGTACTACCAATTGTGATAAGAATGTGTATGTTTCTCTTAGCAATTGTATGGGTGTATTGTATCTGAGAATTAATTAAAATTCACCAATAATTAAGTTGTTATACCTTTACAAATTATAAGATATTTATTTTCCTTTTTTTGTAAAAAGTGTTATAACATTGTCAACAGGCTCCCTATATTACCAAAGCATTAATAATTATTCATATATTTGGAATACAAATTGTGTTTAGATCCAAATATAGAAATACTGTACTTACTGTAAAATTTTATTCTCTTTTTGTATTGGATATTTTCTTTATTTGCATATTAATATTATCCCTCTCCTGGCTCCCCCACCTCCAGAAATCCCATATTCTATATACTCTTCCCCTACTACTATGAGGGTGTTGTGCCACCCACACTCCCATCCACTCCTGTCTCCCTGCCTTCGCATTCCCCTACACTGGGGCATGAAGGCTTCAAAGGACCAACGGTCTCTACTCTCATTGATGCCCAACAAGGCAATCCTCTGCTAAATATGTGACTGGAGCCATGGATACCTCCACGTGTACTCTTGGTGATTTAGTCCATGGAAGCTCTGGGGGGAATCTGGTTAGTTGATATTTTAATTCTTCCAAAGGGGTTGCAAATACCTTCATCTACTTCAGTCTTTTCTCTAACCTATTGGGAGCCCCATGCTCAATCCAGTGCTTGGCTGTGAGCATCCCTCTGTGCATTTGTCAGGCTCTGGCAGAGCTCTTCAGGAGACTGTTATACTAGGGTCCTGTCAGCATGCACTTCTTGGCATCCACAATAGTGTCTGGGTTTCTTGACTGTATATGGGATGGATTCACAAGTGGGACAGTCACTGGATGGCCTTTCCTGCAGTCTCTCCTGACATGTTGTTTTTATACTTGATCTTGTGTGTATTTTGTTCCCCCTCCTAAGAAGGACCAAAACATCCACACATTGGTCTTCCTACTTCTTGAGATTCATATGGTCTGTGAATTGTACCTCGGGTATTCCAAGCTTTTGCATTAATATCCACTTATCATTGAGTCTATACCATGTGTGTTCTTTTGTGATTGGGTTACCTCACACAGGATAATATTTACTAGTTCCATCAACTTGCCTAAGAATTTCATGAAGTCATTGGTTTTAATAGCTGAGTAGTAGTACTCCATTATATAAATGTATCACATTTTTCTGTATCCATTCCTCTGTTGAAGGACATCTGGACTCTTTCCTGCTTCTGGCTATTATAAAGAAGACTGCTATGAACATAGTGGAGCATGTGTCCCTTATATATGATGGAGTATTTTTTGAATGATGTAACTAGGTCCTCAGGTAATACCATGTTCAATTTTCTGAGGAAACACCAGACTCATTTCCACAGTTGTTGTACTAGATTGCAGTCCCAACAACAGTGGAGAAGTGTTCCTCTTTTTCCACATGCGGGCCAGCATCTGCTGTCACCTGAGTTTTGATCTTAGCCTTCTGACTGGTGTGAAGTGGAATCTCAGGGTTGCTTTGATTTACATTTCCTTAATTACTAAGTACATTGAACATTTCTTTAGATGCTTCTCAACCATTCAATATTCCTCAGTTGAAAATTCTAGTTTAGCCTTGTATCTCATTTTTAATAGGGTGGTTTGATTCTCTGGACTCTATCTTCTAGAGTTCTTTGTATATATTTCAATACTAGTTTCTATCTCATAAAGGATTGGTAGAGATCATTTCCCAATCTGTTGGTTGTCATTTTGTCCTATTTACAGTGTCCTTTGCCTCACAGAAGCTTTGCAATTTTATGAGGTACCATTTATCTATTGTTGATCTTAGAGCATAAGTCATTGGTGTTCTGTTCAGGAAAATTTCCCTTGTGTCCAAGTGTTCAAGGCTCTTTCCCACTTTCTCTTCTACTAGTTTCATTTTATCTGGTTTTATGTGGAGGTCCTTGATCCACTTGGACTTGAGTTTTGTACAAGTAGATAAGAATAGATCAATTTGGTCAGTCTACACTAGGCACTACCTCAGCAGCAGCCAGTCCCACAGTCCCCAGAGGAGGCTCCAATCCAAGATGCCGTAGCATGCCCAGGATCTTAGGATCAGGAGTGAGGAGAATGCAACATCTCTTACAACACAACTGGGAGTAACTGGGATCAGCAGGATCCAGGGATGCAGGAGCCCCACTGGACAACAGGCTTGGGTTCCCCTTAGTATGTGCAGGTCTACCTTGGGTACAAACATGATGGTCAGTCCCATAGTGCCCAGAGGAAGCTCCAATCCCAGGCACTCTGCCAAGACCAGGATCTTAGGATCTCAGGATCCCAGGAGCTTGGTCACACCAGGATCTCAGGGTCTCAGAGACAGCTTGACTCCCAGGAACTCTGATGTTGGGAACTCAAAAGGGGGGCCCTGGGAAGGAGTGGGGGAAGGAAGAACCACACCCCACCAGAGTTCCACCTATACTCTGGTCAGTCAGGCATGGGAGAGCTGCTATCTACCTTCCACTCATCCCCAGGTGGGCATCTAAGCTTCTGACCCACTCTTCAGGGGGTCTCAAGGGGCAGCCCTACCTGGGAGTCCAGGAGATACTTTGCTAAAGCCAAGGGGGGTGTTATGGGAGAAAGGGATGAGGGAAGAGAGGTTCCCAACACCTGTGAGAGTGAGTGCAGGGTATCTTGATGAGCAGAGACTCTCTATGATTTATTATAGAAAGGCAGGGGGAAAGAGAGAAGGTAGGATTGAGAGAGAGAGAGAGAGAGAGAGAGAGAGAGAGAGAGAGAGAGAGAGAGAGGCTAGAGAGAAAGAGAGAGTAAGAGGGAGAGAGGATAACAGAGGAGAGAGGGGAGGAGAAGACAAAGAGAGAGGTGGTAAGAGTGAGGGTTAAGAAGTAAGAGGAGAGCAGTGAGAAGTAAGACAAGTAAGAGAGCAATCAGGGGTTGAACAGCCCTTTTAAAGTATGCTGTCTTATCTTATTGTTGCTAGGTAAATGGGTAGGAGTTTAGGCTGAATGTCAGAAGCTTGTGCCATTGCCTACTTGACTTCTAGCCATGCTTCTCTTGTGGGGGTTGTGAGGGGTGGTAACTTAGGCAGAAGCCAGAGTTTCAGGAGCATGAGGGAACACCTACTGAGTCATCACCATTTCCAGAGTTCAGACCTCAGGTCAACTGGAGACCAGCCTGTCTATGCATAGCTCAATGCCCCACACTCGAACACACCCAGAATCTCAGGATCATTGGATTCTGGAATCAGAGGATCACAGAGACAACCAGTTTTATAGGAAGGACAGGCTCCAGTAAGGTATATTGAGGACAGGGAGCACTAGAGATAATCAGATGGTGGGAGGNAAGCATAAGAACAGAAGCAACAGAAATCAAGGCAACTTGGCATGATCAGAAACTAATTCTCCCACCATATTTAGTCCTGGATACACTATCACACTGGAAAGCAAGATTCAGATCTAAAGTCATTTCTCGAGATGATAATGGAGGACTTTAAGAAGGACATAAATAGCTCCCTTAAAGAAATACAAGAGAACAAAGGTAAACAGGAAAGAGGAAAGCCTATAAAGAAGAAACACAAAAACCCTTTAAAGAATTACAGGAAAACACAATAAAACAAGTGAAAGAAATGAACAAATCCATCTAAAATGTAAGAATGGAAATAGAAACAATAAAGAAATCACAAAGGGTGACAGTCCTGGAGATAGAAAACATAGGGAAGAGATCAGGAGTCATAGATGTGAACATCACCAACAGACTATGAGAAGTAGAAAAGAGAATCTCAGGTACAGAAGATACCTTAGAAAACTCTGACACAACAGTCAAAGAAAATGAAAAATGCAAAAATCTCCTAACCCAAAACATCCAGGAAATCCAGGACACAATGAGAAGACCAGACCTAAGGATAATAGGTTTAGAAGAGAGTGAAGATTCTCAAATTAAAGGGCCAATAAATATTTTCAACAAAATTATAGAAGAAAACTTCCCTGACCTAAAGAAAGAGATGCCCATGAACATACAAGAAGCCTACAGAACTCCAAGTAGTCTGGACCAGAAAATAAATTCCTCCTGTCACATAATAATAAAAACACCAAATACATTAAAGAAAGAAAGAATATTAAAAGCAGTAAGGGGAAAAAGGGTAAGTAACATAAAATGGCAGACCTATCAGAATTATGTAAGACTTCTCACCAGAGACTATGAAAACCAGGAGATCCTGGGCAGATGTCATACAGACACTAGGAGAACATAAATGCCAGCTCAGACTATACCCATCAAATTTTTCTATGGTTATCATAGGCAGAGAAATCAAGATATTCCATGACATTTACACAGTATTTTTCCACAAATCCAGCCCTACAAAGGATAATACATAGAAAACACTAACACAATGGGAGAAACTACACCCTTGAAAAGGGAAGAAAGTAATATTTCAACAAAGCTAAAAGAAGATATGCACACAAACATAATACTCCTTATAAGAACAAAAATAACAGAGAGTAACAATCATTTTTTCTTTACCATCTCTTAACATTAATGAACTCAATTCCCTGATAAAAAGACATAGACTAACAGACTGGATAGCTAACCAGGATCCAGCATTTTGCTGCATATAGGAAATGCACCTCAGTGACAAAGATAAACACTTCCTCAGAGTAAAAGGTTGGAATACAATTTCCAAGCACATAGCCCCGGGAAAATAGCTGAAGTAGCCATTCTTATATCAAATAAAATCGACATTCAACCAAAAGTCGTCAAAAAGGATAAAGAAGTATACCTCATAATGGTCAAAGGAAAAATCTACCAAGAAGAACTCTTAATTCTGAACATCTATGCTACAAATGCAAGGGCACCCACATTCATAAAAGAAATTTTACTAGTGCTCAAAGCACACATCATACAATAATAGTGGGAGACTTTAAAACCCTACTCTCAGCAATGGACAGATCACAGAAACAGAAACTAAACAGATACCAAGTACAACTCACAGAAGTTATGAACCAAATAGTTCTATCAAATATTTATAGAACAGTTCATCCTAAAGCAAATGAATATGCTTTCTTCTCATCAGGTCATGCTACTTTCTCCAAAATTGACCCTCTATTTGATCATGAAACAAGCCTCAACAGATACAAGAAGACTGAAATAATCCCACGCACCCTATCGGCTCACCATGGACTAAGACTGGTCTTAAATTCCAACAAAAACAATGGAAAACACACATATACAAGGAAACTGAATAACAATTTACTCAATGATAACTTGGTCAAGGAAGAAATGAAGAATTATAGACTTTTTAGAATTTAATGAAAATGAACACACATCATACCAAAATTTATGGGGCACAATGAAAGCTCTGGTAAGAGGAAAACTCATAGCTCTTAGTGCCTCCAAAAAGAAATTTGAGAGAGCTTATACTAGCAGCTTCACAGAACATCTGAAAGCTCAAGAACAAAAATAAGCAAATACACCCAAGAGGAGTAAAAGGAAAGAAATAATCAAACTCAGGGCTGAAATCAACCAAATAGAAACAAAAAGAACTGTAGAAAGAATCAACAAAACCAGGAGTTGGTTCTTTGAGAAAATCAACAAGATAGATAAATCTTTAGCCAGACTAACCAGAGGACACAGAAACTGTATCCAAATTAACAAAATCAGAAAGGAAAAGGGAGACATAACAATGGAAATTATGGAAATTAAAAAATCATCAGATCCTACTACAAAAGTTTATACTCTCAATTAAATTGGAAAATCTGGATGAAATGGACATTTTTCTAGACACATATAAGGTACCAATGTTAAAATAGGATCAGATAAACCATCTAAACTCTCCTATATCTGGTAAAGAAATAGAAGCAGTTATCAATAGTCTCCAAACCAAATAAAAGCCCCGGACCAGGTGGGTTCAGTGAAGAATTTTATTAGTCCTTTCAAGACGACCTAAACAATACACTTTAAACTATTCTACGAAATGGAAACAGAAGCTATACTACCAAATTCACTCTATGAAGCCACAATCAAACCTAAACCACACAAAGACCAAAGAAAGAGAACTTTAGACCTGTCACCCTTATGAACACTGATGCAAAATTACTCATTAAAATTCTTGCTAACAAAATCTAAGAACACATCAAAACAATCATTCACCAAAGTCAAGTGAGCTTCATCATAGGGATGCAGGGATGGTTTAATATATGGAAATCCATCAACGTAATCCACTATATAAACAAACTCAAAGAAAAAAAGACACATGATCATTTCATTAGATGCTGAAATGACATTTGACAAAATTCAGCATCCCTTCATATTAAAAAACTTAGAAAGATCAGGAATTCAAATCCCATACCTGAACATAGTAAAAACAATATACAACAAACCAGTAGCCAACATCAAACGAGAATGGAAACTTTGAAGTAATCCCACTAAAATCAGGGACAAGGCTTCCAACTCTCACCATATCTATTCAACATAGTACTTGAATTTTTAACTACAGCAATTAGACAACAAAAGGAGGTCAAAGTAATGCAAATTGGAAAGGAAGAGGACAAAATATCACTGTTTGCAGATGATATGATCATATAATTAAGTGACCCCAAAAATTCCACCGGAGAACTCCTAAAGCTGATAAACAATTTCAGGAAAGTGGTTGGATATAAAATTAACTCAAACCAATCAGAGGCCTTCCTCTACTCAAAGGATAAAAAGGCTGAGAAAAAAAGTTACTGAAATGACACCCTTCACAATAGCCACAAATTATATTACCTACCTTGGTGTGACTTTAACCAAGCAAGTGAAAGATTTATGTGACAAGAACTTCAAGTCTCTGAAGAAAGAAATCAAAGAAAATCTTAGAAAATGGAAAGATCTCCCATATTCATGGATTTGCAGAATTAATATAGTAAAAAATGTCCATCAAGCCCAAAGCAATCTACAGATTCAATGCAATCCCCATCAAAATGCCAACTCAATTCTTCATAGAGTTAGAATGAGTCATTTACAAATTCATTTGGAATAACAAAAATAAAAACAAAAAAAACAAACAAACCAAAACAAAACACCAACAACAACAACAACAACAACAAAACAGGATAATAACCATCCCTGACCTCAAACTGTATTACAGAGCAATAGCCATAAAAACTGTGTGGTATTAGTACAGAGATAGGCAGGAACATCAATGGAATAGAATTGAAGACCAATAAATGAACCCACATACATATGGTCACTTGATACTTGACAGTGGAACTAAAACCACTCAATGGGGGAAAAAAAGCAGCATTTTCAACAAATGGTGCTGGCTCAACTGGTGGTCAGCATGCAGAAAAATGCAAATAGACCCATTCTTATTTCCATGTACAAAACTCAAGTCCAGCTGGATCAAGGACCTCCACATAAAACCAGATTCACTGACTTATAGAGGAGAAACTGTGGAAAAGCCTTGAACACATGGGTACAGAGAAAAAAATCCTGAACAGAAAACCAATGACTTGTTCTGTAGATCAATAAACAACAAATGGCACCTCATAAATTTGCAAAGATTCTGTAAGGCAAAGAACCCTGTCAATAAGACTAAAAGAAAACCAACACATTTGGAAAAGATCTTTACCAATCCTAAATCCAATACAGGGCTAATATCAAAACGATACAAAGAACTCAAGAAGTTAGAATCTAGAGAAACAAATAACCTTATTAAAAATGGGGTAAAGAGCTAAACAAAGAATTTTCTACTGAGGACTATTGAATAGCTGAAAAGCACCTAAAGAATTGTTCACCATCCTTAGTCATTAGGTAAATACAAATCAAAACAAACCTGAGATTCTACCTCACACCCATCAGAATAGCAAAAAAAAAAAAAAAAAAAAAAAAAAAAAAAAAAAAAAAAAAAAAACTCAGTTAATAGCAGATGGTGGTAAGGATGTGGAGAAAGTGGAACACTCCTCCATTGCTGGTGGGATAACAAGTTGGTAAAACCTCTCTGAAAATCCGTTTGGCGGTTCCTCAGAAAATTGAATATAGTATTACCTGAGAACCGACCTATTGTACTCTTGGGTATATACCCAAAAGATTCTCCAACATGTAATAAGGACACATGCTCCACTAAGTTCATAGCAGCCTTATTTATAATAACCAGAAGCTGGAATGAACCCAGATGTCCCTCAACAGAGGAATGGATACAGAAAATGTGGTACATTTATACAATGGAGTACTTCTCAGCTATTAGAAACAATGAATTTCTGAAATTCTTAAACAAATGGATGGAACTAGAAAATTATATCCTGAGTGGGGTAATGCCATCACAAAAGAACACACATGGTATGGACTCACTGATAAGTCGATATTAGCCCAGAAACTTGCACTACCCAAGATATAATTCAAACTCAAGAAGAAGGAAGACAAAAGTGTGATACTTCAGCCCTTAGAAGAGAGAACAAAATACTCATGGGAGGAGATAAAAAGACAAAGTCTGGAGCAGAGACTGAAGTTAAGGTCACTCAGAGACTGCCCCATATGGAGATTCATACTATATACAGTTACCAAACCCAGACCCTATTGTGAATGCCAACAAGTGCTAGCTGACAGTAGCTTGATATAGCTGTCTCATGAGAGGCTCTGTCTGTGCCTGGAAAATTCAGAGGTGGTGGCTCTCAGCCAAACATTAGACTGAGCACAGGGTCCCCTATGTAGGAGCTAGAGAAAGGACCAAAGGAGCTGAAGGGGTTTGCAGTCCCATAGGAGGAACAACAATATGAACCAACCAGTACCCCCAGAGCTCCCAGTGACTAAACCACCAACAAAAAAGCACACATGAAAGGACCCATGGCTCCAGCTGATTATGTAGCAGAGGATGGCCTTGTGAGACATCACTGGGAGGAGAGGCTCTTGGTCCTTTGAAGCCTTGATGCCCCAGTGTAGGGGAATGCCAGAACAGGGAAGCGGGAGAGGGATGGAATAGGGGATATTCCAAAGGGAAACCAGGAAAGGGGATAACATTTGAAATGTAAATACAGAAAATATAATAATAATAATAATAATAATAATAATAATAATAATAATAATAATAATAATAAAAGCTAACAGACCAGATTTGCAAACAGGACCCAGGATTTTTGTTGCATTCAAGAAACACAACTCTATAACAAAGATAGACACTACCTTGAAGTAAAATGCTGGAAAAAGTCTTGCAAGCAAATGGTCTGAAGAAACAAGCTGGAGTTACTATCATAATATACAATAAAATAAAAATAAGATGGGGGAGGACACTTCATATTCATCAAAGGAAAACTCTACCAAATATAGTCTCAATTCTGAACATCTATGCTCCAATTCTAAGGGCACTTCCATTCATACAATCAACTTCTTTAAAATTCAAAACACATATTGAACCCCACACAATAGTGGGAGACTTCAAAACCCCACTCTCATCAATTGGCAGATCATTGAAAAAGAAAGTAATAGAGATACAGTGAAACAAATAGAGGTGATGAACCAAATTGTTTTAACAGATATCTTCAGAACATTTCACCCTAAAACAAAAGAATATACCTTCTTCTTAGCACATCGTACTTTCTTCAAATCAGTCACAAGCTTCAACCAATACAAGAAGATTGAAATAATTCCATGTATTCTATCAGATCACCACAGACTAAAGCTAGATTTCAATGACAAAAAAAGAACAACAAAACAATACAAACCAAAAACAGAAAACACACATACCCATGGACACTAAACAACTCTCTACTCATTGATAACTTTGTCAAAAAAGAAATAAAGAAAGAAATTAAAGAC
Organism: Mus pahari; assembly: GCF_900095145.1. NCBI lineage: Eukaryota > Metazoa > Chordata > Mammalia > Rodentia > Muridae > Mus > Mus pahari. The sequence continues at coordinate 13,986 of NW_018393707.1, read as the reverse complement.
TTCCTGAGATTCAATGAAAATGTTGGCACAACCTACCAGTACTTAAGAGACACAGTGAAAGCAGTGCTAAGAGGAACATTCACAGGTCTAAGTGCCCTAATAAAGAAATTGGAGAGATCCTATACTAGCAGCTTAACAGCACACCTGAGAGCGCTAAAACAAAAATAAGCAAACACACTCAAGAGGAATAGACAGCAGGAAACAGTCAAACTCAAGACTGAAATCAACCAAATAGAAACAAAGATAATGATACACACCAACTGTGGTGGTTTGAATTTGTTTGTCCCAGGGAGTGGCACTTTACAGAGTGTGGCCTTGTTGGAGTAGGTGTGGTCTTTTGTAGGAGTGTGTTACTGTGGGGATTGGTTTTTAGAACTTTCCTCTAGCCATGTGTGAACCAGTCTTCTCCTGTTTACTTTTAGTTCAAGATGTAGAATTTTTGGCCCAGCCCCATGTCTCCATAAACTTTTCCATGTTCCCACTGTGATAATAATGTACTGAATCCCTGAATGTGTAAGCCAACCTCAATTAAATATAGCCCTTTAGAAGAGTTTCCATTATCACAGTGTCAGTGTCTCTTTTCAGAAATGAAAACCCTAACTAAAACACAAACTAATATGATAAAGTTTTTGGCATAATGCTTATGGTGTCTCCTACTTTCCTTGATTCTTTCCTGACTCATATCTTGCCAAAAACATAATTATATTTATTGGTCAATTAGATATTCCTGGAAAAGATTGTTCTTTCTTGGTAGACATTTTTCTCATCCATGATGTAAGTAACAAACGTATATTTTTCTAATTAACTAAGAAGATATTAATTGGGACAAATATGTCTTGCCCTGATGCTGTTTGTATTCTGATGTTAATTTTGCTTCCTCCAGAGGGGTTCCCCCCTGATATGAAGTCTTAAGTGAACCTTCTAACCCATTTTAACTGGTCAATAAAGATCAGAGCCTGGGATTGGGCAGTGGAAAGGAAAGGTGGGATAAGAGATATTGGAGAGGAAGGTACTTAGACAGAGATCAGAACAAGAGGGGAAGGGATAGAATAGAAGAAGGGGAGGAAGAAGTCATAACACAGCAGAATCTCATGGCCAGGAGAAACCATAAGTACTATAAGGTCTCATGGCTAGAGAATGTGTTAGTATAGTGCTATATTTGCCCAATCTAGGCATGTAGCTTAAAATTATTATAACTGGATTGTGGGCATTTTATACAGGCTTATAAGGGTTGGAAAATTTAGAAACATAAACCTTTGACATATTGCAAGCTATTCCCTCAAGCCCCTACATAAATGAAGTCTAGATTATCCAGAACAAAGCAAAGTGTTATTATATCAATTGAATTCTTTCAGTTTATACATCTGACACTATATCAAGATATGATTGGGGTTGGGGATTTATCTCAGTGGTAGAGGACTTGCCTAGCAAGTGCAAGACCCTGGGTTCAGTCCTCAGCTCTGGAAAAGAAAAAGACAAAAAAAGATATAACTACACCCCAAGAATTTTTTGACTATTATTCCATGGGTAAAATCAGTATAGGTATACAATTGAAATTGTATTCTCAAATCTCATACGTTCTTCAACAGAGACATGATTAAAATGAGTTACCTTTCTTTGTTCTTTCAATACACTAATTTTGTTTCTCTTTTTACTTAAAATGTAAAACAAGTAAAATGATTATTTTCAATGTTGCTTCAATACATATTTTTATTAGTGACACTGACCTAATAATACTATGATAAAGAGAATATACTTTATGCTTATGTTTTATCATTATGGAAAAAGAAAGTTCTTCCAATAATTTGCTCCAGTGATTTCACATATTGTCATTATCTACTTCTTGCCATCACATTTGACCTAAATCTAGGATTAAATTTATATAGACTAGGGTAGGTTGTTAGGATAATGATGTTTTCTAGCTGTAGTCAGAGCTTAACTTATCCTGCTGTGATTCCTTTAACTAGTTCTTTTAGAGGGACCAAAACGATAGGTAAAATTATAGTCTCTACTTTATAGCTCTTTACTTTATATTTGAAAAAGAAACTGTCTTTGCAGAATTGAAAATCATGTGCCTAAATCAAGGAGAGAGAAATAAAGATAGGTAGAATTTCAAATGAAATTTATTTATTTTGTTTTATTAAACAAATCATGTATTAGAAGTATCAAGAATATAAGATCAACCAAATGTCCCCTTTCTACCTAGTATAAAAACAAAAGTTAACAGGAAATTAGCCAGTATGGAAAGTAAGCCGACTTACTTAATTTTCCTCCGTGACTTCTGTGTATTTGTGTTCATAAAGTTGTAGATAAAATAGTTTATCATTGCAAGAAACATAGAATATATCACCAAAGCAACTGCATCTGTCCTTGGTGATCATCTGTTTCTGAGTTAATGCAGGTACCTCAACCAGTCACATAGCACAAGTAAACTACTGAACAAATGAGACCTACCTGTGAAAACATCTTCCTAGTCTCTTTCTGATGGTGGTTCTACCAACACTGTAACCACATTGCAGTATAAAAAAGAAAACAGTTTAAGGAAGATCACTACAAACAAAATTGATAATGGAGTTATTGCCAGGATTCTATCAATGAAGGTGTCAGAACAGTTCAGCTTGAGACCCTGAACAAATTCAAAAAAGAAATGGGTGTTTTCCAGGCTCTCCAGAAGTACAACTAAAGCACTAACAGCGTATATTACCATTAGCAACCCTAGTGCAAAGAACTAGCGATACCAGAATAATAGTGTAGAAGAGATTTATGACTGTGTACCTTACAATGTGACAAATTGCCATATTGTGATCATATGTCATGAGTCCAAGGGAAAAACCTTTTATCATTATCAAAATGTCACCAAAGAAGATTGGCTGAGACAGCTTGTGTAACTGATAATATTGATTTTAAGTTTATATGTTCAGAAGCATCTTTTGGATAGAGTTGGTGCATAAACAAATATGAAGTAAAAGAAGAAAGATGAGAGACAATGTAGTACCAAAGGATGAGCAGTGAAACTCAGAGCTAAAGGCCAAAATTACTAGACTATTTCCCCACAATGTGATCAAGTATATGCACATGGAAACTGATAATGATGGTCTAAAGTTTTGGATCATTTGTTAGTATTGATAGAAACAATCCATAATCTACAGTTTTGAAACTTTAGATACACATATTTAAAAACAAAACAAAACAAAAAACATTAATGCCAGACAGTGTATGGTAGACTCAGATTTACTGTAAGAAGACTCCCTAGATGGATGTCCTAAGCTATAGAGGACATGAAGTAAAGACTATTCAATATAAAAATAAAATGATTGCAATAAGACCTGAAGGGTTGGTGATGTCTAATTGAAATTTAAATGATGTCAACATACTACGGAAAAACAGTGTTTTGTGTTTTCCACGAAAGATGCTACTTTGACTCCAACATAGTCTTCCATGTTCTCCAACTTATGAGGATTTTTTTTTAAAGCAGAAGAGCATTTGAGAATTTAAGACCTGTGTGGTTGGAGGTTGTTGGTGTCTTCCACCCCCACTAACCACTCCCCCTCCACAGGAATACCAGAGTGCTACCCAGTTCTCCCAGAATGCAGTGCGCCCGGACCGCCCACCATCGCTAGGACTACCCACCATCGCCCGGACCGCCCACCATCGCTAGGACTGCAGCGACAACTTCAAAGGACTCAAGGGCATGCTGGGAACCCTTCCTAACCCTTCCTTGTACTTAAGCAAGTCCGATCAATAAAAATTGGAGCCTTGATCAGAATTCTTGCCAAGGCCTCCATATTTCTTTTCACAGCCCTTTTCCCTTTTAGGAGTTCCCGCTCTCCAGTGCGAATCCAGACCGGGGTGTTTCTGCAGGCAGAAACACTCAGGAGGTCACTAGTAACAGACTTCTGAAGGCTATATCACCTTTTTCTAGTCTGTTTTCTCTGCTTTTTTTCTCTACCTTTATGTGGTTTACAGAACAACTCTTATTAACAAAGGTAGAATTATTCTATTAATATACATTCTCTCCAGAGACAGATACTTCCCTAAAATCTTGGAAAAAAAATAAAAATTTTCTTAACTATTTCATCTGGAAGTAATTTTTCGAAACTAGTGAATATATAGAGCAATTCTTTTTTTTTTCCTGATCATCTCACTGTTTGGATGAATGTAATACAATTTCCAGACTCTATTAGATTTGATTTTCACAATAAAAATACTTGCACTGTATATATGTGTATGAATGATATCTATTTATTTAGTTTGAAGTCTGAGAGGCCGTAGCAACTAGTACTATAGTCTACAGCACCCAAATGGCAGATACCAGGCCAATTACTAGATTATTAGAGTGCAAGAGGAGGTAGAAGTGGAGAAAAAGTATCAAAATCTGGTAAAAATTAAACTTAGATAAGGAGAAAGAATAGTCAATAGAGATATAACCCTAGATTATCCCTCATAAATTCCCTGTTCCTCACATGCCATATATGCAATTAAGCTGGAAATATAAAAGCCATGAGGTAAAACATGTCACAACTACATGAAATAATGTTTACATATCTATCATATGGCATTAATGGTGCTACTAGAACAAGAATTTTTAACACTGCTTATTTTCATAAATTTCAATATAGCACTGTGAGTTTACTTTCAGGAAGAGTTTGTATAGTAAAATGTTTTATATCTCCACATCTCTATTAAATTTCAGATGATTACTACTATTAAAATAACTATACTACTACTGTTGTCAACTCTCCATGATCCCTATTTATCTAGATTTCTCTATATTCTGTGTACTGTGCTTATGATTATGTATTGCAGTACAAGGCAGTACCTGATCCCAAATTTCAAACCAACTAATAGTTATCAATCAATGTTCTGTGGCAATTAAAATACTGAGAAGCTTCATTTTCTCACATACTCTCTGTCTTTCTCTTTCTTCTCTTTCTCTTTTTTTATCTCTCGATCATCTTCCTAACCTATTTATCGTTATATCTATTTATCTCTCTGTATATGTTAATGAAATCATTTATTATGAGAAAATTGAAGGGGACATTGGTTCTCATTATGCCACATGCCAATTACTCCCAAACATAAGTGGAGAGGAAAAGCTGGTGGACTGTTTTTCAAAGACAGAATCCAATTTTCTCCTTTAGACATGTACACTGAAGAAGAAATTACAATGCTGTAACAATAGCACTGTTTCATTGTCTGGGGAATTTTAAAAAAATGGAGTAATGATGGATTTTATTACCAAAATAAAAGGATTATAGTAATAAGGGCCTCATGCTTTTAACATATTTGGTTCTATAGAAGGGTAAAAACAGAAATAGTTTGCCTTACAAGTTTTATGTAATTTTACAAAATGCTAAGAAGTGTAGGAAATAAATAGAAATGAAATTGACAGTGTTACTTTGGTTTCCATTGTTATTTGATTCAAATACAAACATTCAATTATATGGGCATATGGGTCCACTCTCATTCAAACTACCATAGTGTTTTAATTTGACACATTTTGTCACATTTTGAATTTTTAATAGTGGCTGCATATAATTAATACTGAGTTGATTATAGCCAGCAGACAACAAGTGACTAAATAGTTATTTTGTTCTTATAGAGAAATTAGTGTAGTATTAGCTGGATTTCAGAAAGATAGGCATGTGTCTTAGTTACTGTTCAATTTCTGTGAAGAGACAGGATGACCAAGTCAACTTATAGAAGACAGGATTTAATGGAGTGATTGCTTACTTACATTAGTCTGCAATATCATATCAGGGAATGTGGTGGTGGGTAAGAAGGCAGACAAAATGGTTAGGAGCTTACATCCTGATCTATAGGCAGGAGACAGAGAGTGGGATTGTTTTTGGTGTAGACTTTTGAAATTTCAAAGTCAATCCAAGGTGACACACCTCCAACACTGCCATATCCCGATTCTTCCTAAATTGCTCATTGATTCAGATGCAAGCATTCAATTATATGGTTCTATGGAACCACTCTCATTCAAACTACCATGGTGTTTGAATTTTATCACATTTTGTCATATTTTGAATTTTGAATAGTGGCTGCATATAATTCATCCTAAATTGATTGATTTAATTTACTGGCATTTGACTTGGGGTTATAAGATCATTTCTGAATTGTTATACAGAAGATCTATAAAACTTTCTTCAAGGGAAAGTCTAACTAAAATAGCAACTTTTAATTCAGTTAGTCCTGCCTTTGGTGTTCATGTGTCTTTGGAAATCTGATTGCAATAAAAAAAAAAAAAAGGAAAAAAAAAAAAGGCTTCACATGGTAGCTTTCAATACTGATGACTCTTAAAGCTTGTAACTCACAGTGACCCTGCTCTGCTCTTCGAATATACCAAATTCTAAAGTATATTTGTCCTCTTTTCTGCTACATCCACTCCAGTAGTAACTTGTGTGACAGGTTTAAAAGCCTGGAAGCAGTCCTGAGGCAAAGAGTTTCAAGGAAACTTAGCCTCCTGGAACCTTGGCATTCCCATAGCTGGAATGCCCCAGACTTGTCCCTGCAATGTTGTGGAGAGTCTTGCATGCTTTCTTACAGTATTTTACTGGATAAGAGTTAGAAATCTCAGGGCAAGCTTAGCAAAGTATACTTAGAATCTTCATTACAGCCAGGTATAGCAAACTACATTACATATTATAAGAAAGTTGGTGAATTCTTCTGACAAATGGAGATTCCCTACAGATACTTAAAAGAACAGCCAAGTTACTCTCATGTGCAAGTATTTACCAAGGCCTAGGAAACAGGGGAGTTGTGGTATTGCATTATTCATGATAAGGTCTGCTAGAGCAGAATCCCCTGGTTCTAGCTTTCACAAGGCTCAAAGGAGTAGCACAAATTGTGACTAGGGGATGAAATCCTTACCTGACCCTAGGCAAGGCTGTTTTATCTTTACTGTTAAAATCACCTGGTTCCTGTCAGTCCTCCGAAGGGATTCTCTGTTTTGTGTCAGATAGATACTTCAATATACCTTGCCTGCTGTGACACCATACTCCTTTGTTTTGTTTGTTTGTTTGTTTGTTTTGTTTTGTTTTGTTTTTTTAATCATATGAGCCTGGTGTTTGGTTTGTGAAAAATTAAATCCAGATACAGCACTCCCTTGTGTCTGTGTCCATTTGTCAATACTCTCCCACTCCATGCCCACCTGCCGGGACCCCTAATTTCCCACGGATTGAGGGGGGCCGACAGAGGCTGGTCCCTGGCACTTTTCTCTGTAAAATGAAGTGAGAGAGTCCAAGGGAACAGCCTCTAAATTCAATCCATTTCATTGATTCCTTCTGTTCTTCCCTTTTTCAATTTAATTTAATTTTTGCAGGGATGTTTATTATTTCTTTTTATAGAGTGAGTTTGGGTTTGGGTTGTTCTTATATTTACAAATTTTAAGTTTCATCATTAAGTCCTTCACTTGTTCTTTTTATGAATTTTTTTTTTAAAGGGTAGGCACTTAGAGATATACAGTTTTTCCAAACTGTCTCAGTTTTGTGTTCTGTTTTCATTCTCATTTAGTTATAAAAAGTTATTAAAATTTTCTTTCCTGATATGTTCTTTGACTTATTAATTATTCAGTAGTGAGTTGTTTAATCTCCATAAGTTTGTATACTTACTACCTATTTGTGTGCTGGGAATTTTATGTTTTATTACATTGTGGTATATGGGATACAAACTGTATTTTCAGTGTCTTTTAACTAGTAAATATTTGCTTTATGTCTCAAGATTTGAAATACGTTAGAAATCTGAAAGTACTTTTGAGAAGTATGTGCATTCCTTGGTATTTGGAATGGAATGGAATTTAATGTATGATGTCAATCAATGCTAAATTTTCTTTATTTTCTTTCTTTATTTTTATTTTTATTAACTATTTCATTGGTTTACATTTTGAATAATATCCACCTTCATGATTACTTTTCCACAATGTCCTCATTTAACCCACCTCACCTTTGCCTCTCTGAGAGTGCTCCTCTACCAATTCACCCACTCCTGCCTCATCCCTTTAGCATCCCCCTATGCTGGGGCATCAAGCCTCCCTTCTCTCCCATTGAAGTCAGATAAGGTCATCCTCTGCTACATACGTATCTGGAATCCAGGCCCCTCCCTGTGTACTCTTTGACTTGTGGTTTCTTCGCTGGGAGCTCTGTGTTGTACCATTAGCTGATCTTGTTCTTCTTGTGGTTTCACAATCCCCTTCAGCTCCTTCAGTCCTTCTCCTAGTTCTTCCACTGAGGTCAACAGGCTCAGTCTGATGGTTTGTTGTGAGTATCTGCATTTGTATTGGCCAGGTGCTGGTAGAACCTCTCAGGAATCAGCCATAACAGGCTCCTGACAGCAAGCACATCTTGGTATCAGCAATAGTGTGGGAGGTGGATGTCTGCAGATGAAATGGATCCTTAGGAAGGGGGGTCTCTGTATGGTCTTTCATTCAGTCTCTGTTCCATTTTTTGTCCTTGTCTTTCCTTTGGACAAGAACATTTCTGTGTTAAAAAAAAAATTAAGATGTGTGGGTAGCACAACCCTTAAACTGGGGGCAATGCCTATCTCAACTTTGTTGGGCATTTCAGCTAAAGTCATTGCCATTGGCTCCTGGGAACCGCTTGCTTCCATGAAGTCTGGAACTTTCTAATTATTGGCCCCAGTTTCTGCATCCACTCCTGCTACATTTTTCTACTAAATTTCCTGAACCTCAGTTCTCTCCTGTCTTTTCCAATGCCTGTTCCTGTTCCCCTTTCTCCCTTCCCATCTGCTCTCCCTTGCAGGTGCCTCCTCCTATGTACTGTGATTATATTGTTCCCCTTTCTAGGTAGGATTGAAGCATCAACACTTTGGTTTTCCTTCTTTTTAAGCTATATATGGTTTGTGGATTGTATTGTGGGTATTCTGAACTTTGGGGCTAAAATCTACTCATCAATGTGTAAATATCTCGTGTCTTCTTTTGTGTCTTGGATACCTCACTCAGGATAATATTTTCTAGTTCCATCCAGTCTGCAAATTTCATGAAGTCATTGTTTTTAATAGCTGAATAGTATTCCATTGTGTAAATTTGCCACAATTTCTGTATCCATTCTTCTGCTGAGAAACATCTGGGTTGTTTCCAGCTTCTGCCTAGTATAAATAAGGCTGCTATAAACATAGTGGAGAATGTGTGCTTGCTATATCTTCGAGCACCTTTTGGGCATATAACCAGTAGTGATATAGCTGGGTGTTAAGGTAGAACTATTTCCAATGTTCTAAGGAACCTCCAGATTGATTTCCAAAGTGCTTTAGTCAGCTTGCAGTCTCATCAGCAATGGAGTTGTCTTCTTTCTCCACATATTCACCAGGATCCACTGTCACTTGAGTTTTTAATCTGAGCCATTATGATTGTTGTGACATGGAACCTCAGGGTCTTTTGATTTGCATTTCCCTGATAACTAAGGATGTTAAACTTTCTTTAAGTGCTTCTCAGCCATTCAAGATTTATCAGTTGAGAATTCTTTGTTTAGCTTTGTACCCCATTTTTTCTTTTTTTTTTCTTTTGTCAGTTTTTATTAGGTATTTATTTCATTTACATTTCAAATGCTAGGGACATAGGGATTTTTGTTTTTCTGGAGTCTAACTTCTTGAGTCCTTTGTATGTTTTTGATATTAGGCCTGTATTGGATGTAGGATTGGTAAAGATCTTTCCCCAATCTTTGTATTGCCATGTTGGCCTATTGACAGAGTCATTTATCTTATAGAAGCTTTTCAATTTTATGTGGTCCCATTTGTCAACTGTTGATCTTAGAGCATGAACCATTGGTGTTCTGTTCAAAATATTCCCCTGTGCCCATGTTTTTCTTCCACTTTCTCTACTATTTGATTCAGCATATCTGGTTCCATGTTGAGGTCCTTTATCCACTTGGACTTGATCTTTGTAAAGGATATAATAATGGTTTAATTTTTACTATTCTACATGTAGACCACCAGTTGTAACAGCACCATTTGCTCAGTAAACTGTCTTTTTTCCACTGGAGGGCTTTGGTTCTTTGTCAAAGATCAAGTGACCATCAGTATGTGGGTTTATTTCTTGGTCTTCAATTCTATTCCATTAATCTACCTAATTGTCTCTGTACCAATACTATGTGGTTTTTTATCATGATTGCTTTGTAGTACAGATTAAGTTCATAGATGTTATTTTCCCAGAAGTTCTTGTACTTTTGAGAATAGTTTTCACTATCCTCACCTTTTAAGACATTTAGGAGTTCTTTGTTGGATTTTCTGGGGGTCACTATGTATACTATCATATCATCCAGAAACAGTGATTTTTTTTTTTGACTTCCTACTTTCCAATGTATAACTCCTTGGGTTGCCCAATTGCTCTGGTTAGAACTTTGAGTGCTATATTGCATAAATAGGTAGAGAGTGTGCAGCCTTTTCTTGTCTGTGATTTTAGTGGTATTGCTTCAAGTTTCTCTCCATTTAGTTTGATATTGGCTATTGTTTTGCTGCATATTGCTTTATTATATTATGTATGGGCCTTGAATTCAGGATCTTTTGAATACTTTTAACGTGATGGGGTGTTGTATATTGTCAAAGACTTTTTTCACTATCTAATGAGATGATCATATATTTTGGAGGTTTCTGTATTTTTGAGTTTTTTAAATGGATTATGTTGATGGATTTCCATATATTAAACCATCTCTGAATCCCTGGAATGAGGCCTACTTAATCATGGTGAATGATTGTCTTGATGTGTTCTTAGATCCTTTTTCAGAATTTTATTATTTCTTCATCAATATTCATAAGGGAAATTGTTCTGAAATTTTTTTTATTTGTTGGGATTTGTATTGTTTAGGTATCAGTGTAACTATGCCATGCTTTCATAGAACATGTTGAGTAGTTTTCTGTTTCTATTTTGTGTAATAGTTTGAGAAATATTGTTATTAGGTATTCTTTGAATGTCTGAGAGAATTCTGCACTAAAACCATGTGGTCCTAGGCTTTTTTTTTTGGTTGGGAGAGTTTTAATGACTACTTCTACTTCTTTATTGGTTATGAGACTACTTTGAAGGCTTATCTGATCCTGATTTAACTTTTAACTTCGGTACCTCGTATCTGTCTAGAATGTCATCTATTTCATCTGGATTATCCACTTTTGTTGAGTGTAGGCTTTTGTAGTAGAATCTGATGATTTTTTAATTTCTTCAGTTTTTGTTGTTATGTCTCCCTTTTCATTTCTGATTTTGGTAATTTGGATACTGTCTCTGTGCCCTCTGGTTAGTCTGGGTAAGGGTTTATCTAAAAAATCATGTTGATTTTTCTCAAAGAACTTGCTGCAGGTTTTGATGATTCTTTTTTAGTTCTCTTTGTCTCTACATTGTTGATTCTAACCCTGAGTTTGAGTTAGTCCTGCTGTCTATTCCTCTTAAGAATATTTGTTTCTTTTTGTTCTATAACTTTCAGATGTGCTATTAAACTGTCAGTGTATGTGCTCTCCAGTTTCTTTATGGAGGTACTCATAGCTATGTGTTTTCATCTTAGCACTGCTTTCCTTGTGTCTCAAATGTTTGGGGGTGTTGTGCTTTCATTTTTGTTAAATTCTAAAAAGTCTTCCCCTTCTTTCTTTATTTCTTCCCTGACCAATTATCATTGAATAGATAGTAGTTTAGCTTCCATGTGTATATGGTCTTACTGTTATTTTGTTCTTATTGAAGTCTAGAATTAGTCGGGTTATCTGATAGGAAGTATGGGATTATGTCAATCTTCTTGTATAGGTGGTGTGTTGTTTTGTTTCTGATTATTTGGTCAATTTTGAAGAAGGTACCATGAGGTACTGAGAAGTATATTCTTTTATTTTAGGGTAAAAATGTTCTGTAGATATCTGTTAGCTCCATTTGGTTCATAATCTCTGTTAGTTTAAATGTGTCTTTGTTTAGTTTCCATTTCCATGATTTGTCCATTGGTGAGAATGGGGTGTGGAAATCTCCCACTACTATTGTGTGAGGTTCAATGTGTGCTTTGAGCTTTAGTAATGTTATATTACAAATGTGGGTGTCCTTGTATTGGAGCATAAATATTCAGAATTGAGAGTTTATTTTGGTGAATTTTTTTGTCTGATTAATATATAGTGTCATTCCACATGTTTTTTTGATAACTTGTACTTGAAAGTTTATTTTATTGGACATACCAATAAATACCAATTACTACACCTGCTTATTTCTTGGGACCATTTGCTGGAAGCTTTTTTCCAGAATTTTACTTTGTAGTAGTGTCTGTCTTTATGACTGAGATGTGTTTCCTATATGCAGCAAAAATGAGTCCTCTTTACATATTCAGTCTGTTATTGTATGTCCTTTTATTGAGAAATTGAGTCCATTGATGTTGAGAGATATTAAGAACCAATTTTTGCTGCTTCCTGTTATTTTTGTTGGTAGAGATGGAATTGTTTGTATGGTTCTATTCTTTAGGGTCTACGAGTAATTTCTTGCTTTTTCTTGGGTGTACTTTCCCTACTTTTTTTGAAGTTTTCTATCGACTATTCTATGTAAGACTGGATTAGTAGAAAGATATTGTTCAAATTTGGTTTTGTCATGAAATATCTTTTTTTTTCTCCATGTATGGTAATCGTGAGTTTTGATGGGTATAGTTGCCTCAGCTGGCATTTTTGTTCTCTTAAGGCCTGTCTGTATGATATTCTGGCTTTTACAGTCTTTGTTGATAATTCAAGAGTAATTCTGACAGGTTTGCCTTTATGTGTTACTTGGCCTTTTTTCCTTACAGCTTTTAATATTCTTTTTTTATTGTTGTTGTTCTATGCTTTTGGTGATTTGATTATCATGTGAGGGGATGAATTTCTTTTCTGGTCCAGTCTGTTTCATGTTCTTGTATGTTTATAGGTATCTTTCTTTAGGTTAGGAACGATATCTTCTATAATTTTGTTGAAGATGTTTACTGGTCCTTTGAGTTGGAAATCTTTGCTCTCTGCTATACCTAGAATTCTTAGATTTGATTTTTTTCATTTTGTGCTGGATTTCTTGAATGTTTCAAGTTAGGAACTTTTTGCTTTCTGTATTTCCATTGACAATTTTTCAATGTCTTTTAAAATATATTCTATGCCTGAGATTCTCTCTTCTATCTCTTGTATTGTGTTGGAGATGCTTGCATCTGTGATTCCTGATCTCTTTTCTATGTTTTCCATCTCCAGGGTTGTCTCCCTTTGTGTTTTCTTTAATGTTTCTATTTCTATTTTTAAGTCCTGGACAATTTTCTTCAATGCCTTCACAAATTTGATTGATTTTCCTGTATTTCTTTAAGAGACTTATGTGTTTCCTCTTTAAGAGTTTCTGCTTGTTTACCTGTTTCTGAAAGACCCCCAAAGAGGGGAGATCCTCACTCAAGTCTCAGGATGACATGACCCCCTAACCCCCAAGAACTCATGAGAGACTGTCCTTGCTGCCATCCTGGGAGGTTTAGTGACAGGAACTAGTATGCTGGGGCCAACTCGTATCCCACGCAGGGGTGGAGGAGTTTGACCCCAAGTAGTTGAGAAAAGGGGGTATTTAAAGGAAAAACCATAACCCAAGGGGGTAGGAAGGGCGTTATTGTAAAATACTGAAAATACCAGTGAAAAAAATCACAAGGGGGAACTAAAAATCACAAGGGGAAACTCACTGATTCTCAAGACTGTTCTCAAGACTTTAATCTAACTTTTGTGGTCAGCCAGGTCCTGGAATATGGTCACTGAACCAGCTTGTGTAATTATCTGTTCTGTGGTCAGCCAAGCTCCTGGAACAGGCTGCTTCAGGGCCCAACTATAATTCTTTCTTGGCTCCATCTTGGTCTAGGGGGTCAAACTTAAATTTTCTATTTTAAATTTCATCCTGAATTTCTTTTTTCTTTTTTCTTTTTTTGAAAGTGAAAATATGAACTTTACTTAAAACACTTTAAACATGAAGAACACTACATAGAGGATAATGTTCAGACTTAATGTTAAAGACTTAAGAGCTTTTATCTTTGAACTCTC
>NW_018393706.1:35562-36613 GCF_900095145.1 Mus pahari | reverse complement strand
TCTAAAACATTCATCTAAAAAGCCTAAAAAACACTTTTACAAAAACCTGAAAATTCTAAAAATAAATACATAACAACACAAAATTGACCCTAAAACTTATTTTTTTTTTTTGCCTTTCTATTTTTTTGGAGTTTTTTGAGACTGTGTTTCTCTGGTATCCTGCCTGTCCTGAAACTTACTCTGTAGACCAGGCTGGCCTCGAACTCAGAAATCCACTAAACTGCTTCCCATTTGCTGGGATTAAAAGCATGACCTGACAACAGGAAAACTCTTAACCCCCCAAAATAAAACCCTAAAATTTTAAAAGAAATACTCAAGAATACAAAAAAAAAAAAAAAACTACAAAAAAAACTGTAAAATGTTGAAAAAACAACATAATATCTAAATAATACCCCATATCCCTAAAACACCCGAAAATCCTTAAAAAGAAAAAACAACAGAAAAAAACACTAAAATTACACTAAAACCAACAAAACTTAAAAAACTCTAAAAAAGACTTGCAAAAACCCTACAAAACCCTTAAACAAAATTCAAAAATTCTAAAAAACAAAAAAAACCTACAGAAGACCAGAAAAATGATCCTAAATTTTTGTTGTTGTTGTGGTTTTTTTGTTGTTTTTGTATTGTTTTTGTTGTTGTTGACTTTTTGAGACTGGGCTTCTCTGTGTCCTTGAACTCACTATGTAGATCAGGCTGACCTTGAAATCAGAAATTCAGTACATCTGTGATCCAAGTGCTGGGATTAAAAGCATGGGTTATCACTGCCTGATAAACCTAAAAAAAAATAATAATAATAATAATAATAATAATAATAATAATAAACCCTAAAATAATAAAAAAAATACTCAAGAACACTAAAAAAAAGGAAAAAACATAAACAATAACCCTAAAGTCTAAAAAAAACTCCAATAACCCTAACAGAACCTACTATCCTTTTAAAAAACCAGAAATAACACTAAACATACACTAATCAAAAGAAAAACCAAAAAACCTCTAAAAGATGTTTCTAAAAATCCTACAAAACCCATAAAAAGAACCCTAAAATTCTAAA
>NW_018393706.1:20280-32384 GCF_900095145.1 Mus pahari | reverse complement strand
ATCAGGGCACAGATGAATGTCCATAGGCGTAGGTGGGTCCAAAGGATGTTGTCTTGTGGGCCAAAGGTCTTCTCAGCAGGTGGTGGAGACAAGGCATAGGTGAGCATCTCTGGTGGATCTGAAGGTTACTGCCAGTGGATCTTAGCGCCTGCAGGGGGCTGGGTTTAGAAGGACAGTGATTGGTGTAAACAGAAAGGTAGGCTAGGTGGATAACTGCAGGTGGTCCAGTGGGAGACCCCAACACATAAGAACACAAAAATTACCCTAAAACTTCTTCTTTCTTTTTTTTTCTATTTTTGAGTATTTTGAGACTGGGTTTCTCTGTGTATCCTGCCTGCCCTGGAACTTACTCTGTAGACCAGACTGGCCTCAAACTCAGAAATCCAAAAACCTGCCTCCCCTGTTCTAGGATTAAACTCATGGCCCACTACTGCCTGACAATACTAAAAATCTTGAACCCCAAAAATGAAATCCTAAAAATTTAAAATAAATACTCAAGAACACAAAAATACTAAGTAAAACAGTAAAATGCTGAAAAAAAACAACATAAAACTTAAAAAACACCCCATATGCCTAAAACACCCAAAAATCCTTAAAAAAAAAGAAAAATACTAAAAATACACTAAAACCAACAAAACTAAAAAAAAAAAAAACTCGTAAAAACCCTACAAAACCTTTAAAACAAAATTCAAAAATTCTAAAAATAAATGAATAAATAAAATACAGAAGACCAGAAAAATGATCCTAAATTTTTGTTGTTGCTTTTGTTTTCTGTTTTCGTTTTGTTTTTGCTGTTGTTGACTTTTTCAAGACTGGGTATCTCTGTGTAGTCCTGGCTGTCCTGGAACTCACTATGTAGACCAGGCTGGCCTTGAAATCAGATATTCAGTACATCTGTGATCCAAGTGCTGGGATTAAAGGCATGGGCTATCACTGTCTGATAAACCTAAAGAAAATAAATCCTAAAAATAATAATAAAAAAAATACTCAAGAACACTAAAAAAAGCAAAACAAATGAACAGAAAAAAACAAAAAAAAAGCAAAAGAGTAAAACCTTAAGCAATATCCCTAAAGTTAAAAAAGAAACCAAATAACCCTAACAGAATCTACAATCCTTTTTAAAAAACCAGAAATAACAGTAAACATTCACTAAACAAAAGAAAACCAAAAAAAACCCTCTAAAATATATTTCTAAAAATCCTACAAAACCCTTAAAAGGCACCCTAAAATTCTAAAATAAAAATACACAAGAACCCAAAAATGACCATAAAACACTTTTTTTCCTTTTCTTTCGTTTTAATTAATTTATTTATTTATTTTTGAGTTTTTCAAGACTTGGTTTCTCTTTGTATCTCTGGGTGTCTTAGAACACATTCTGTAGACCAGGCCGGCCACAAATTCAGAAATCCACTACCTCTGCTTCCCAAGTGCTGGGATCAAAGGCATGGAACACCACTACCTGGCAAAGCTAAAATACTTAAATACCAAAAATAAAACCCCAAAATTTAAAATTAATATTCAAGAACACTAAAGAGAAAACCCTAAGAAAAACAGTAAAACGCTAAAAAAACAATGCCCATACCAAAAAACAACCTGGAATTTAAAAAAAAAAAAATAATCAAGAACAGTACAAAAAAATCACCAAAATAACAGTAAAACCCTAAAAATAAATCCAAAGCCTAAAAAAATACCTCACACACCCTAAAATTCTTTTAAAAACCACAAAAAACACTAATCATAGACTAAAACCCTGAAAGCCAAAAAACTCTAAACCACTCGTCTAAAAAGCCTAAAAAACACTGTAACAAAAACCTGAAAATTCTAAAAATAAATATATAACAACACCAAATACACTCTAAAATGTATTTTTTCTTTTTTTCTTTCTTTATTTTTGTGGTTTTTGAGACTGTGTTTCTCTGTGTATCCTGCCTGTCCTAGAACTTACTCTGTGGACCAGGCTGGCCTCGAACTCAGAAATCCACTAAACTGCCTCCCATTTGCTGGGATTAAATTCATGGCCCACCACTGCCTGACAACACTAAAACTCTTAAACACCCCAAAAGAAAACCCTAAAATTTTAAAAGAAATACTCGAGAACACAAAAAAAAACTTAAGAAAAACTTTAAAATGATGAAAAAAACAACATAAAACCTAAATAACACCCCATATCGCTAAAACACCCTAAAATCCTTAAAAACAAAAACAACAGAAAAACACTAAAAATACACTAAAATCAACGAAACCCAAAATACTCTTTAAAAAAATCCTTGTAAAAACCCTACAAAACCCTTAAAACAAAATTCAAAAATTCTAAAAAAAAAAAAAAATACAGAAGACCAGAAAAATGATCCTAAATTTTTGTTGTTGTTTTTTTTGTTTTGTTTTTGTTTTGTTTTTGCTGTTGTTGACTTTTTCAAGGCTGGGTTTCTCTGTGTAGTCCTGGCTGTCCTGGAACTCACTATGTAGACCAGGCTGGTCTTGAAATCAGATATTCAGTACTTCTGTGATCCAAGTGCTGGGATTAAAGGCATGGGCTATCACTGCCTGATAAACCTAAAAAAAAAAAAGAAAACAAACCCTAAAGTAATAATTAAAAAAAATACTCAAAAACACTAAAAAACAAACAAACAAACAAACCCATAAAAACACAAAAAAACCAAAAGAGTAAAACCTTAAACAATATCCATAAAGTCTAAAAAAAAACCCTAATAACTCAAATAGAACCTACAATCCTTTAAAAAAAACAGAAATAACACTAAACATACACTAAACAAAAGAAAACCAAAAAATCCTCTATAAGATATTTTTAAAAATCCTATAGAATCCTTAAAGAGAACCCTAAAATTCTGAAAAGAAAATACACAAGAACACAAAAATGACCCTAAAACACTTTTTTTTCCTTTTTTTTTCTTTTTCTTTTTCTTTTTTATTTATTTATTTTTTTAAGATTTTCTTTTTTTTTTGTTTTTTGTTGTTTTTTTATTATTATTTTCTTTATTTACATTTCAAATGCTATCCCGAAAGTTTCCCATACCCATCCCCCCACCTCTGTTCCCCTACCCACCCACTGCTTGTGGCCGATACATCGTGGTGCGGAGCCTAGTGCGCACCACGATGTACAACGTCCACAAGCAGGTTATGTTCCTTATTCTAAGGAGGAATGAAGTATCCACAAATGGTCATCCTTCTTGATTTTCTTCTGTTTTCCATAGTGTGTCTTGGATATTCCAAGTTTCTGGGCTAATATCCGCTTATCAGTGAGTACATATCTAGTGACTTCTTTTGTGATTGGGTTACCTCACTAAGGATGATATCCTCCANATACATNCATTTGCCCAAGAATTTCATAAATTCATTGTTTTTAATGGCTGAGTAGTACTCCATTGTGTAAATGTACCACAGTTTCTGTATCCATTCCTCTATTGAGGGACATCTGGGTTCTTTCCAGCTTCTGGCTATTATAAATAAGGCTGCTATGAACAAATTCTGAAAGGAAAATACACAAGAACACAAAAATGACCCTAAAACACTTTTTTTTCCTTTTTTTTTTCTTTTTCTTTTTCTTTTTTATTTATTTATTTTTTTTAAGATTTTCAATATTTGGTTTCTCTTTGTATATCTGGGTGTCGTAGAACACATTCTGTAGACCAGACTGGCCATGGATTCAGAAATCCACTATCTCTGCTTCCCAAGTGCTGGGATCAAAGGCATGGGGCACCACTACCTGACAACACAAAAAAACTTAAACACCAAAAATAAAACCCCCAAATTTAAAATTTATACTCAGTAACACTAAAAAGCAAACCCTAAGAAAAACAGAAAAATGGTAAAAAAAAAAAAAAAGTACAACATAACACATGCCATATCCCTGAAACACCCTAAAATCCTTTTTTTAAAAATCCAGAAAAAACACTAAACATACACTAAAACCAAGGAAACCAAAAATCTCTAAAACAGACTTCTAAAAACCCTACAAAACCCTTTAAAAAAAGGTAAAATTCTAAAAATAAAATAAAATGAAATAAACAAGACCCCCAAAATGAACCTCAAACTTTTTTTTATTTCTTTATTTTTTTTTTCTTGAGTTTTTCTAGACCGGGTTTCTCTGTGCTTCCCTGGCTGTACTGGAACTCACTTTGTAGAACAGGATGGCCTTGAACTAAAAAATCCACTACATCTGCCTCCAAAATTCTGTGATTAAAGGAATGGACCACCACTGCCTGACAACACTAAAACTCTTAACCCCCCAAAATAAACCCTAAAATTTTAAAAGAAATAA
This sequence comes from Mus pahari, assembly GCF_900095145.1. Classification (NCBI taxonomy): domain Eukaryota; kingdom Metazoa; phylum Chordata; class Mammalia; order Rodentia; family Muridae; genus Mus; species Mus pahari. Next base: position 28,105 of record NW_018393706.1, on the reverse strand, counting down.
ACAAGACCACATAAAAAACTAAGAAAAACAGTAAAACGCTAAAAAAAAAAAACACCCAACATGAGTTGTTGCGGACCCCTGAACTTTGACCAGCAGATACAGGGAAGAATGACACAAATGCCAAGCAGGTTTCAAACAGATTTCTTCTTTATCTCCCCAAACAGCTTTTAATCTTTTTTCTCTCACAAGCAGCTTTTTTTTTACCCTCTCCCTGTTCGCACTAAACTCCAACTCTACTCTCCAACTCCTTCTTCAACTCTTGATCACCTGAACTGTTTACAGCCTTCTCCTCTTTTCATCTCTGTATGGGCTACCATTTGTCATGGACCCCTGAACTCTGACCAGCAGAGACAGGGAAGAACGACACAAATGCCAAGTAGGTTCCAAACAGATTTCATCTTTATCTCCCTGAACAGCTTTTAATCTTTTCCCTCTCACAAGCAGCTTTTTAAACTTCTCTCTGTTCCCACTAAAAACCCCAACTCCACTTTGCAACTCCTTCTTCCACTCTTGCCCACCTGAACTGTTTACAGCCTTCTCCCCCAGAATTCTCCCCCTCCCTCTGGGGCACATCCTGTTTTTTTCCTAGCTCCCTGAGCTCCTTCCCTGCCCAGGGTGCATCCTGTTTTCAGTCCTCTGACCTGATTCCTTCCCCCTCTCCTGGACCCAGTCAGAGTTCAGTCAGGGAGGCCAGTGATAGTCCATTAACACAGCAGGCAGGCAATCCACACAGTGTCAGCAGTTCAGGCTTGGCACACCTGCTCCCTACATATTCCCCTTTTTTGTTTGATTAAAATGCTCTGGAATCGCATCTGTCTTAGGTTGACCTCAAACATTCTAAGAACTAGTCCTATCACTAACTATAAAGAAAAGATCCTATTACTATGAAGCCTATTACTAACTAAAAAGAAAAGATAACTATGAAGAAAAAGGGAGGTACCATTCCCAAAATACTTTCCCCAACTCCTGGGGTTGTAAGTCTCACTTACTGTGAGCTTACCCTGTCGTTCACTTTTAAGATTGTCTCTGTGTGGAGAACCTTGACTAACTTGTTCCCAAAACCCAGGAGGTTTATAGTCCCAATCCGGTAATTTTCCTTAATTGTCCCAACCCAGGAAGTTTATATAGTCTCAACCTGAGAACCTTACAGTCCCAATCCGGGAACTTTCAAAATTCGTCCCTGCTCCAGGATCCTTTTAAATTTTTCCCATTACCGTGATACTTTTAAATTCTTCCCTTTACCCCAGGAGCTTAACTTGTCTCTATTCTGAGAGCTTAACTTATAACTCCATCCCATAACCCTGGGAATTGACTTATTTGTAACAGGTAACACACCAAAACAGTGCACGTGCACACACACACACACATACACACACACACACACACACAATAACACATACATATGCCGCAGAGTCATCATCATCTTTCTGCAGACTGGATGCGGATGCTCTGCTCTGCATGAATATCTTCTTTCTTCTTAGCCAATCGAACAGCATTTTTGCTTTTTCTTCCTTTTCTTTTTTTTTTCTTTCTTCTTTTCATCAGCACCTCCTCCCTGCACACTCAGCTTCCCCTTCCAGATGCTCATCAGGATGATTTCATCATGGGTTGTGCTGTGCCCAACACGGTCAACGTTGTCCAAGTCCTTCACCACCACATGGCCATTCAACCGGACATCAAACACCTTCTGCTGAGACTGTGCAAAGTAGACCTCAGCAAACTTCCACACTAGCACAAAGTCGCCCTCCTCCGTGACCGGTACTTCGTAGCCAAAGGTCTCTTTGTTGTACCTCTCTGTCTGATACAGGATTTGGTCCTCCGGGGTGGAGTGCAGGATTGGCAGTTTCATGCCATAGTCTGAGGCTTGGCCCACCCGTCCTTCCAGAGGGTCCTTGCGGAAGTGGATCCTGTGCACATCTACATGTGCCTAGCCACCCACGTTCACGGCCCAGATGATGCTTCAGCTGGTGGATAGCACGGCTGTGAACCACCAGCATGTAGGTGATACATACTGAAGGGCCACCAGCAGGCTGCTGGGGCCGGATATCTTTCCATTGGATGCCAGGGCTCATCTTGCCAGACAGTTGGCAGTGCTGGGGCACAGACTTGGGCATTAGGTTCCCAGCTTGGTGCAGGCACACTACATTAATGATCTCCTGTTGACACTGCTTGGTGCTGGCCTGGGCCAATGCTGACATTGCGTCCTTGCCCACAATCTCATACTTCGGAGTGAAGGTGTTGTCCGTGGGCTGGGGAGCACCCTCCACACTCCCTGTGTCTCCATGCTATGGGAAGCCTGGGGCCCCTATCAGAGCTTCCCGGCCACCGCTCCGCTCAGGTTCTGGCGGCCTGGTGTCTCTGGAGGTGGAGCCGGGGGCAACTGTCACCAGGTGAGCAAGATGGCTCCACCCAATGCCTACACTGTCACCGACTTGGTGGAGTATAGAATCATGATAGAACAGCTCTCCAATGGCAAATGGGTTCCCTTTGGTGGTGATGACATCCAGCTGGAGTTCGTGCGCATCGACCCCTTTGTGAGGACCTTCCTAAAGAGGAAAGGTGGCAGGTACAGTGTCCAGTTCAAGCTGCCTGACATGTATGGTGTGTTCTAGTTTAAAGTGGATCACAACAGGCTTGGCACACCTGCTCCCTACAATGAGTACTAAAAACCACGCCATATCCCTGAAACACCCTAAAATCCTTTTTTAAAAAATCCAGAGAAAACACTAAATGTACACTAAAACCAAGGAAACCAAAAATCTCTAAAACAGACTTCTAAAAACCCTAAAAAAACACATGAAAAAAAACCCTAAAATTCTAATATATATAAATATATATATACACACAAGACCCCAGACATGAACCTCAAACTATTTTTTATTTCTTTTCTTTTTTTTTTCTTGAGTTTTTCTAAACTGGGTATCTCTTTGCTTCCCTGGCTGTACTGGAACGTACTCTGTAGAACAGACTGGCCTCAAACTCAAAAATCCAGTACCTCTGCCTCCATAATTGTGGGATTAAAAGCATGTGCCACTACTGCCTGTCAACCCTAAAACTCTTAAAGCCCACCAAACAAACAAACACAAACTGGAATTTAAAACAGAAAAAAATCAAGAACAGTACAAAAAAATCACCAAAATAACAGCAAAACCCTAAAAATAAAACCAAACCCTAAAAATAACCCCAAAAATCTAACACACCCCAAATCCTTGAAAAAAAAAAAAACAGTAAAAATACTAAACATTGACTAAAACCCTGAAAACCAAAAAACTATAAAACACTCTTCTAAAAAGCCTAAAAAACACTTTTAAAAAACCCTGTAAATTCTAAAAATAAATATATTACAAACTCAAAATGACCCTAAAACTGTTTTTTCTTTTTTTTTTCTTTTCTTTTCTTTTCTTTTCTTTTTTTTTTTTTTTTGGAGTTTTTGGAGTTTTTGGAGTTTTTGGAGACTGGGTTTCTCTGTGTATCCTGGCTATCAAGAACACACAAAAAAACTAAGAAAAACAGTAAAATGCTAAAAAAATAAACACAAAACCTAAAAAAACACCCCCTATCCCTAAAATACGCTAAAATTTAAAAAAATACAGTAAAACCAAGAAAACCAAAAACACCTCTAAAACAGACTTGTAAAAACCCTACAAAACCCTTAAAACAAAATTCAAAAATTCTAAAAATAAAAAGATACAGAAGACCAGAAAAATGATACTAAATTTTTTTTGTTTTTGTTTTTGTTTTTCCTATTTTTTGTTGTTGTTGTTTTTGTTGTTGTTGTTGTTGTTGTTGTTGTTGACTTTTTCGAGACTGGGTTTCTCTGTGTAGTCTTGGCTGTCCTGGAACTCACTATGTAGACCATACTGGCCATGAAATCAGAAATACACTACCTCTACGATTCAAGTGCTGGGATAAAAGGCATGGGCTCTCACTGCCTGATAAATCTAAAAATATTAAACCTAAAAATAAAACCCTAAAATTATATAAAAGATAAAAGAACACTAAAAAAAAAACACTAAGAAAAGCAGTAAATGGCTAAACAAACAACATAAAACCTATATTCTTAAACCAATATTCCTAAAATACCCTAATACCTTTTCTTTAAAAAAAAAGAAACAGAAAAACATTAAATATACACTAAAACCAAGAAAACCAAAAAAAACCTCTAAAATAGACTTCTAAAAACCCTATGAGACATTTAAAAAAATCCAAAAATTCTAAAAGAAAGAAATAAAGAAAGAAAGAAAGAAAGGAAGGAAGGAAGAAAGGAAGAAAGAAAGAAAGAAAGAAAGAAAGAAAGAAAGAAAGAAAGATTTTAAAAAAATACAGAAGACCAGAAAAATGACCCTAAAATATTTTGTTGTTGTTGTTGTTGTTGTTGTTGTTGTTGTTGACTTTTTCAAGACTGGGTTTCTCTGTGTATCCCTGGGTGTCCTGCAACTCACTCTGTAGAACAGTCTGACCAGGAATTCAGAAATCCACTACCTATGCCTCCCAAGTGCTGGGATTAAAGGAAGGGGCCACCACTGCCTGACAAACCTAAAACTACAAAACCCAAAAAATAAAACCCTAAAATTTTAAAAAATACTCAAGAACACAGAAAAAAACCAAAAATAGTAAAACCCTAAAAAAATACCCTAAAGCCCCCCCAAAAAACCCAAACCCTAACACATCCTATTATCCTTTTAAATAACCAGAAAAACGCTAAACATACACTAAAACCAAGAAAACCAAAAAACTCCCAAACACACTTCTAAAAACCCTACAATACCCTTAAAAAAACCCTAAAATTCTTAAAACTAAGTACACAAGAACCCAAAAATGACACTAAAACTCTTTTTTTTTTTCAGTTTTTGGAGACTGTGCTTCTCTATGTATCCCTGGCTGTTCTAGAACTCACTCTGTAGACCAGGCTGGCCTCAAACTTAGAAATCTACTACTTCTGCCTCCCATGTGCTGGGCTTAAAGGCATGGGCCACCACTGCCTGGCTACGCAGAAATTCTCAACCAAAAATGAAACCCTTAAATTAAAAAAACTACTCAATTAATATAATAAAAACCCTAAAATAACAATAAAACCCTAAAAATAAACCCTAAAGCCCCCAAAATCCCAAAACCTAACACACCCTAAAATCCATAAAAGAAAAAATAAAACAGAAAAAAGCTAAACATACACTAAAACCCTGAAAATGAAAAAAAACTCAAAAACATTTTTCTAAAACCCCTACAAAACCCATTAAAAAATACCTTAAAATTCTAAAAATAAATACACAGGAACACAAAAATGACCCCAAAATTCTTTTTCATTTTTATTATTTATTTATTTATTTATTTATTTATTTATTTATTTATTTATTTTTGAGTTTTTCAAGACTGGGTTTCTCTGTGTATCCCTAGCTGTCCTGGAACTCACTCTGTAGACCAGGCTGGGCTCAAACTCAGAAATCTACTATCTCTGCCTCCCAAATGCTGGGATTACAGGCATGGGCCACCACTACCTGGCAACCCTAAAACTCTTAAACCTCAAAAATAAAACACAAAAATTAAAAGAAAAATATTCAAGAACTCCATTAAAAACCCTATAAGAACAGTAAAACACTAAAAATAAAACCTAAAGCCTAAAATTAAATCCCAAATCACTAACACACCCTATAATCATTAAAATAAAAAACCCAGAAAAAAAAACTAAACATAGACTAAAACTGTGAAAAACAAACAAAAAAAAATCTAAAACACTCTTTTAAAAACCCATTTAAAAAAACCCTAAAATTCTAAAAATAAATACACAAGAACATAAAAATGACCCTAACCCCCCCCCCTTTTGAGTTTTTCAATACTGGGTTTCTCTGTGTATCTCTGGCTGTACTGGAACTAATTCTCTAGACCAGGATGGGATCAAACTTAGAAATCCACTACCTCTGCCTCCCAAGTGCTGGGATTAAAGACATGGGCCACCACTGCCTGGCAACCCTAAAACTCTTAAACCCCCAAAATAAAACCTTAAAAATTTAAAAGAAATATACAAGAACACTAAAAAACTCAAAACAAACCAAAGCAAAAAAACCAGTAAAACCCTAAAAATTAATCCTAAAGCCCCCCAAAACCTCCAAAACCCCAACACACTGTAAAATCTGTATGAACAAAGAAAAAGCACTAAAAATACTAAAATCCTGAAAATCAATAAAACTCTAAAACACTCTTCTAAAAATCTTCCAAAACCCTTTTTTTAAAAAATACACTAAAATTACAGGAAATAAAAAGTGACCCTCAAACTCTTTTTTTTTTTTTTTTTTGAGTTTTTAGAGCCTGAGTTTCATTGTGTATCCCTGGCTGTCCTGCAACTCACTTTGTAGACCAGGCTGGCCATTAACTTAGAAATCTACTACATCTGCCTCCCAAGTGCTGGGATTAAAGGCATGGGCCACATTGCCTGACAAACCTAAAACTACAGAATCCAAAAAATAAAACTCTAAAATTTTAAAAAATACTCAAGAACACAGAAAACAAACAAACAAACAAACAAAAAGAGTAAATCTCTAAACAATAACCCTAAATCCTATGAAAAAACCAAAAACCCTAACACAACCTACAATTTTTTTAAAAAAGCCAGAAAAAAATTAAACATTCACTAAACAAAAGAAAACCAAAAAATTCTAAAAGACTTCTAAAAATGTTACAAAACCCCTAAAAAAACCCTAAAATTCTAAAAATAAAATACTCAAGAACCCAAAAATGACCCTAAAACTCTTTTTTTCCTTTCCTTTCCTTTCCTTTCCTTTCCTTTCCTTTCCTTTCCTTTCCTTTCCTTTCCTTTCCTTTTCTTTTTCCTTTTCTCTTTTCTTCTCTTTTCTTTTCTTTATTTTTCATTTTTTCTTTCTTTTTCTTTTTTGAGTTTTTTTTTTTTTGAGACTGGGTTTCTTTGTGTATCCCTGGCTGTCCTGGACATAACTTTGTAGACCAGGCTGGGCTCGAACTCAGAAATCCACTACATCTGCCTCCCAAGTACTGGGATCAAAGGCATGGAACACCATAGCGTGACAACCCTAAAACTCTTAAATCCCCAAAATAAAACCCTAAAATTTTAAAATAATACTAAAGAACACTAAAAAATCTAAGAAAAACAGTAAAAACAAAACAGTAAAATGCTAAAAAAAAATAACCTAAGTCCTAAAAAAAAACCCCACATCCCCCAAACACCCTAAAATAAAAAAAAAATCAAAACCAGAAAAAGCAGTACACATACACTAAAACCAAGAAAACCAAAAAACTCTAAAACAGACTTCTAAAAATCCTAAAAAAAACATTTTAAAAATACCCTAAAATTCTAAAAAGTAAATACACAAAAATCCAAAAATGACCCTAAAACACATTCTTTCCTTGCCTTTCTTTCTTTCTTTCTTTCTTTCTTTCTTTCTTTCTTTCTTTCTCTCTTTCTTTTTGAGTTTTCCCAGACTGTGTTTCTAGAACTCAGAAATCAACTACCTCTGCCTCCCAAATGCTGGGATTACAGGCATGGGCCACCACTCCCTGACAATCCTAAAACTATTAAACCTCAAAAATAAAACCTTAATTTAAAAAAAAATACAAAAGAACACTGAAAAAAAAAGAAAAACAGAAGAATGATTTTAAAATGATTTTAAAAAAACCTAAAGCCTAAAATAATTCCCAAATCCCTAAAACTCCTGAAAATCCTAAAAAAAAAAAAAAAAAAAGAAAAAACACTGAACATACACTACAACCAAGTAAACCAAATAAGTTCTAAAATAGACTTCTAAAAACCCTGCAAAACCCTTTAAAAAACCAAAAAAAAACACTAAAATTCTAAAAA
>NW_018393706.1:6646-19292 GCF_900095145.1 Mus pahari | reverse complement strand
AACACAACACCCCCACAAAAAACCAGTAAAACACTAAAAAACAAAACAAAGCAAAAACTAAATCCTAAAAAAACCCCAAACTCTAAAACACCCTCAAATCCTTTAAAAAAAAAAATCACTAAACATACACTAAAACCATGAAAGTCAAAAACACCTCTAAAATACTCTTCTAATATCCTACAAAAACCTTTGAAAAAAAACCCTAAAATTCTAAAATAAAAATAAATATAAAAGAACAAAAAACTGACCCTAAAATGCTTCCCCCCTCTCGGTACTGGGTTTCTCTGTGTACCCCTGGCTGGCCTGGAACTCTGTAGACCAGGTTGGCCTCGAACTCAGAAATCCACTATCTCTGCCTTCCAAGTGTTGGGATTAAAGGCATGGGCCACCACTGCCTGGCAACCCGAAAACAATTAAGCCGCCAAAATAAAACCTTATTTTGTTTGTTTGTTTGTTTGTTTTGGTTTTGGTTTTTTGAGACAAGATTTCTCTGTATAGCCAAACTCAGAAATCCGCCTGCCTCTGCCTCCTGAGTGCTGGGATTAAAGGCATGTGTAACCAAGCCTGGCTAAAATTATTTTTTTAAAAAATACATAAGAACACAGACACACTCACACACACACACACACACTCACACACACACACACACACACACACAGAAAAACAGTAAAGCTCTAAAGTAATAATCTAAAGCCTAAAAAAATCCCAAATCTCTAAAACACCCTTAAATCCTTTTAAAAAAAAAAGAAAAGAAAAAAACACTAAGCATACACTAAAACCAAGAAAACAAAAAAGTCTAAAAAAGACTTCTCAAAACCCTATAAAATCCTTTTAAAAAAGTAAAATTCTAAAAAAGAAAAAATACACAGAAACCCAGAAATGACCCTAAAGAACCCCCCACTTTTAAATTTATTTTCCCAGACTGGGTTTCTCTGTGTATCCTTGCTGTCCTGGATCTCACTCTGTAGATCATGCTGGATTCCAACTCAGAAATCTATCTATCTTGGTCTCCCAAGCCTTGGAATTAAGGCATGGGCCACTGCCTGGCAACCCTAAAACTCTTAAACCCCCAAAATAAAACCCCAAAATTGAAAAAAAAAAATACTCAAGAACACACACACACACACACTCACACACAGAGAGACACACAGACACACACACACACACACACACACCCCTAAGAAAAACAGTAAAATGCTAAAAAATAACCAAAAGCCTAAAAACACCACCAAATCCCTAAAACACCCTAAAATCACTTTAAAAAAAGAAAAGAAAAACCACTAAACATACACTAGAACCAAGAAATTCAAAAAAGCTCTAAAACAGACTTCAAAAACCATACAAAACCCTTAAAAAAATACACAAGGACCCAAAAGTGACCTTAAAGCCCCCCCCCCCCTTTTTATGATTTTTCCAGACTGGGTTTCTTTTTCTTTCCTTAGCTGTCCTGGAACTCACTCTGTACAACCAGGCTGGCCTCGAACTCAGACGTCCACTACCTCTGCCCCCCAAGTGCTGGGAGTAAAGTCATGGACCACCACTGCCTGGCAACCCTAAAACTCTTAAACCCCCAAAATAAAACCCTAGAATTAAAGAATAAATTAGTCAAGAACACTAAAAAAGTCCCTCAATAAACCAGTAACCTCCCCCTCAAAAACCAGAAAGCCTAAAAAATCCCAAACCCTAAAACACTCTAAAATCCTAAAAAAAAAAAAAGAAAAAAAACATTAAATATACACTAAAACCCTGAAAACCAAAAAACACAAAACAAAACTACAAAACACTCTCCTAAAAACCCTACAAAACCCTTAAAATATAACCCTAAAATTCTAAAAAATAATACACAAGAACCCAAAAAATGACCCTAAAACTATTTTTTTATCTACTTAGCTTGTTCGAAGATTTTTGTAACCATTGCCTGGACTCTCAAAGGTGTCACACATGGTATGCATATGGGAAAAATACTTGGAAGGTAATGAGGCAGAGTCTGAACATTCCTCCAGTCTGCAATGGAGTCTAGAACCTTGTGCTGCTGACAATGGATGAACTGGATAATTCTGTCCTGAAAAAATATGACTGGGGAACTCTAACTTAGAAACCAAGATATTCAGGATTTCTCCTCTGTTGACAGTGGTCTTAGAATTTCCCATTCTGAGAAGCGGTTCTCAGAACGCCTGTGTTAGCCAGATAATCCACACTATAGCTGAGAGAACTGTGCCTTGGTCCTTCCTTTCCCCAACAGTGTGGCCTCAGATCTTACCCACCTCTGCAAGGGGGAATGTTAACCACTGTCTTTGACCAAAGGAAGCTTACACATTCCTTTATTCCAAAGGTGACATTAGATATGCTCTTTTGAATGACAGTATATCATGCCATGTATCCTCAAGCATCCTCTTATATCTTTGAACTACATCTAGTGTATATTCTCTAAATCTGGGAGATTTAAACCTTTCACCTTTTATCAGGATGGCAAGGGAAATGTATTGCTCCTCTCTGGTGTGTGGTCCCAGGCCCTATGTGTAGAATCATTGACAGTATCCTACTTTATGCTCTGCAATCTAATCAAATTATTGCTGCCCATATATGGATATATTAAGACAACCTAAAGGAGACAACCTAGCCAAGGACAGACATCCAGGATGTTTGAAAAAGGCTTGGGTTGTTGCTTGAACTCCCCCAGACTAAACACAAGATGTGAAACTTCTACCAACTAAGGAAGAGTTGGAAGCTCAAGAGCAATGGAGGAACTTTCTTAACTGAATAAGGTAAGAGGGACATTCATGCTTAACAGGATGTGCATGGTTCTCACCCCCTCTCTAAGGGTATTCTAATGCATACCTTTGTACAACCGGTCTCATCATTTTCTCTTTCTTATAAGGGCCAAGTACTTCCTCTCTTCCCAAGTTACCTTAGTCCTTTCACTTCATTGAAGAGAATGTCAGAAATCCATCCTATGAAAAAGCCTACTGCAGACTGTCCACATTTTCCCAAGGTAGTCTAAAATACTCATTTAGTGCAAAGACTCTTAAACTTATGTTTCTTTGAAATTGGGACTAAATCATTTTTCTTGTAACAAAAGATCCTCCAGAGCAAGTAAGCCTCATGCCATTCCCTGTGTAGAAGGTAGAATCAGATCCACTCACATACAGTTCAGTGTAGTGCAAAGGGGGGCAATGATTTCCTCCTTAAACTACGGACTATAGACACTCAGATCCTGGCCAAGGGTGTATGTCCCATGGAACAATGATGACAGAAACCTCAGTTTTGGGTCCTATGGCCAAGAGGGTGTCATTTATTCCATCTATAGTCCTAGGGGCTTCAGATATAGTCTCTAACTATGGGATGCCCAAGAGCATCATATCATTCCAAAGACACCTTACACTTGACTTTAAACTCATATTACTTTAGTGCTTATCTCTGTGACCAACATTGCCAAGCAAATACAAATGCAACCTCACAGTGGGAACTCACAAGTTTCTAGGTTTGGACAGTGGCCAGAAAATAGAAAGGTAAAAACTAATTTTCATGTGACATACTTAGAGGTTGTTGTCAGAACTGCCGTGTTTGCATCTCTAATTTATGAATATCTAAAGACTAATACAACCAGAGACTCTAAACCTAGAAGGACCTGGTCAGATATCTTGCACACTCTATAAAGCCACAGGTGTCAATCTAGACTACAATACCCAGCAAACTCTCAGTCATCTCAAAGGAAAAAGAGAAGATGATTCAAGGCAAATCCCAATTGAAACAATATCTTTTTTGGCATTTTTATTAGATATTTTCTTCATTTACATTTCAAATGCTATCCCCACAGCCCCCTATTACCTCCCTCCACCCCACTCCCCAACCCACCCACTCCTGCTTCCTGGTCTTGGCATTCCCCAGTACTGGGGCATATGATCTTCCCAATACCAAGGTCCTCTCTTCCCACTGATGGCTGAGTAGGCCATCCTCTGCTACATATGCAGCTAGAGACACAGCTCTGGGGGGTACTGGTTAGTTCATATCATTGTTCCTCCTATAGGGTTCCAGACCCCTTTAGCTCCTTGGGTATTTTCTCTAGCTCCTTCATTAAGCACCCTGTGTTCTATCCAATAGATGACTCTGGGCATCTACTTCTGTATTTTCCAGGCATTTGGAATAGCCTCACAAGAGAGATCTATGTTAGGGACCTGTCAGCAACATCTTTCTGGCATATGAAATAGTGTCTGGGTTTGGTGGTGGTATATGGGATGAATCCCTGGGTGGGGCCGTCTCTGGATGTTCTTTCTTTCCTTGTCAGCTCCGAATTTTGTCTCTGTAACTCCTTCCATGTGTATTTTGTTCCCCATTCAAAGAAGTTGCAAAGTATTCATACTTTGGTCTTCCTTCTTCTTGAGTTTCATGTGTTTTCCAAATTGTATCTTGGATATTTTCTGTTGAAACAGTATCTATCCACAAATCCAACCCTACAGATAAAACTATAACGACAATTCAAACCAACAAGGATAACGACACTCAAGAAAACCTAGGATATAATTAATTCCATACTAGCAAAACTAAGGGAAGCACACACACACACACACGCACACACACACACACACACATTCACACACACACACAAACACATACACACTAACATTACCAACATCAAAATAACAGGAAATAAAAATCACTGGTCATTAATATCTTTCAACATCAGTAGAATCAGTTCCACAATAAAAGGACACATCCTAACAGAATGGATGTGAAGACAGGATCGATCATTCTGCTGTGCACAAGAAATACACCTCAGCAATAAAGATAGATAGTACCTCAGGGTAAAGAGCTGGAAAAAGTTTTCCAAGCAAACAGACCAAAGAAAGAAGTTGGAGTAGTCATTCTCATATCTAAGAAAATACTTTCAGCCAAACATAATCAAAAGAAATAGGGAAGGACACTTCATACTCATGAGAGGAAAATTATCATAAGATGATATCTCAATTCTGAATATCCATGCCCCAAACACAAGGGCACACACACCTGTAAAAGAAACATTGCTAAAGCTTAAATCTCACATTGAAATCTGCACATTGGTGAGACTTCAACACCTCTTAGCCATAGACAGATCATTTAGACGAAAATAAAAACAGAGATAATGAAACTAGTGGGCATTTTAAATCAAATGGATCTAACAGATACCTATAGAATATTTCAACCAAACACAAAAATAGGCTTTCTTCTCAGCACCTGATGTGTCCTTCTCCAAAACTGACTATATAGTTGGTTACAAAGCAAGAATCAACAGGTACAATAAAAATTAACACAACATGGCGTATCTTATCAGACTACCATGGATCAAAGCTGGACTTTACCAACAACAGAAACACCAGAAAGTCTACACAATCATGCAAATTGAACACCTTTCTATTCAAGGATCTGTGGAATAAGGAAGAAATAAAGAAAGATATTAAAGGCTTTCTGCAATTCAATGAAAATGAAGGCAAGGCATATCCAAATTTATGGGACAGAGTGAAAGCAGTGCTAAGAGGAAAAGTTCATTACACTAAATGCCTCCATGAAGAAATTAGAAAGTCCTCATACCAAAAATTTAAAATTATACCTGAAAGCACTAGATAAAAAAAGCAAGCACACTAAAGAGGAGTAGAATTCAGGAAATAATGAAATTCAGGGCTGAAATCAATCAGTTAGAAACAAAGAAAACAATACAAAGAATCCATGAAACCAAGAGCTGGTTCTTTGTGAAAAATCCTGAGTGTACTCCACAAAATTGGAAAATCTTAATGAAGTGGATGATTTTCTAGACTGATACTCCTTACCAAAGATAAAACAAGATTAGATAAACTACTTAAACAGCTCTAAAAGCCATAAAGAAATAGAAGCAGTCATTAAAAGTATCTCTTATGCCCAACATGTTATAACCAGATGGTTTTAGTGCAGAATTCTACCAAACATTCAAAGAAGAGCTTATACCAACACTCCTCAAACTATTCCACAACAAAGAAACAGGAGAAACACTGCCAAACTCAGTCTATAAAGTCAAACTTGCTCTGATACATAAACCACACAAAGACTAACCATAAAAAGAGAACTTCAGACTAATTTCTCTTATGAACATTGATGCAAAAATACTCAATAAAATACTCACATGTTGGCATCTACCTCAGCAATGTGGTTATCACCAGGCTAAAGCTGGACAAGGACTGCACGAAGATTCTGGAGAGGAAAGCAAAGTCCTGACACATAGGAAAGAAGGGCAAATACAAGGAAGAAACAATAGAGAAGATGCAGAAGTAGAGACATCTCATGCACAGTTTTCATTAAAGACCGATTAAGTTAAAAACAAAACAAAACAAAACAACAACAACAAAACCTCACAAACTGAATCCAGGAACATATCAAATACTCCATCCTTCATGATCATCTAGGATGTGGAGCAAGGGGAACACTTCTTCACTGCAGGTGGGATTGCAAAATTGTACAACTTGTTTGGAAATCAATTAGGGAGCTTCTCAGAAAACTGGGAATAGTTTTACCTCAAGACCCATTTATACCTCTCTTGGGTATAGACCTAAAAGATGCTCCACAATCCAACAAAAGCACTTGTTCAACTATGTTCATAGCAGGTATACTTGTAATAGTCAGAAACTGGATCCAACCCAGATGTCCCTCACTTGAAAAAAAGGATAAAGAACATGTGGTACATCTGCACAATGGAATACTATTCAGCCATTAAAAACAAAGACATCATGAATTTTGCAAGCAAATGAATGGATCTTGAGAATATCATGTTGAGAGATGTAAACATTTCCCCAACGGATATGTGTGGTATGTACTCACTTATAAGTAGATATGAGCCAAAAGGTACAGGATACCTATGCTACACTCCACAGACCCAAAGAAGCTAAACAAGAAGGAAGGCACAATCAAGGAAGCTTTAATATCACTTAGAAGGGGGAATGAAATAGTCAGAAGATGCAGGTGGAAGAGGAGATAGGAAGGGGAATGGCAGGGTTCAGGATCAGCTGTGGAGAGAGATAGGAGAGATGGTCATGAGAATGATTGGAAATCTGCAGGGGTGGAGATGAGGGGGCATCTCCAGGAGGAGATAGAGACCTGGCATAAAGGAGGCACCTAAGAACGAATGGGAATGTCCTTAGCTGTGATTCAGCATTTGGGATATTGAACCTGAGGAGGCCACATCTTGTACCCAGGCATGATCCCCTATGAAGTGATAGGAACACCAACACCCCCACCCCACAAAATTTCGGGCCCAAAATGTATCCTGTGTATAAGAAATGCAGGAAGGAGGAGGGCATGGAAGAGACACTGAGGGAATGGCCATCAAATAACAGACTCAACTTGAGACCCATCCCATAGAAAAATGCCAATCCTTGACACTATTACTGATACTTGATTATGCTTGCAGACAGAAGTCTAACATTGTTGTCCTCAGAGATGCTCTACCAAGAAGCTGTCTCAGACAGATGCAAACCACTACATCCAGTGGTTAGAGCTTGGGGCCCCTTATGGAAGACTTGGAAGAAGGATTGTGACCCCTAAGGCAACAGGAACTCCACAAGAAGACCAACAGTTCAACTCACCTGGACTCTTGGGACTCTCAGAGAATGAATCACCAACCAAAGAATATATATGGACTGGACATAGATCTCCCTACACATAAGTAGAAGATGTGCTGCTTGTTCATTATGTGGGCCCCAAGCAACTGGAGAGGTGGCAGGGGAAATATTCCAAGAACTGTTTCCTATCTGTGGCATGTGTTGTTATAGCTGGGCTGCCTTGTCTGTCCTCAGTGGGATAGGATGTGCCTAGCTTCACTGAGACTTGATGTGTCAGGGTAGGGGTATATCAAGGGGAAGAGGGAAGGACATGGGCGAGGGATTGTGGGAGGTGTTGATCAGATGCGATGGAGTGAGTGGGATGTGAATTGAATAAGCAATACAAGTAAATAATTAGTTTTAAAAACAGAAAGAAAAGAAAATAGAGAAAGAAAATCAGGGACACAAAGAACATACACAATGGATAAACCTGAAGAAGGCTGCACTGCCACTTTATTCTTAGTTTTTATACTCTCTTAGAATAAATGACCACATGGTTTTCTAAGCATATTTACGTTCTATAAGATCATAGTAAGTTTAAGGCAATAGATCATGTCACAGATTGATAAGGCTTAAAGAGTTACAGCAGAATTGTTTACATCTCGTTCCACTAAGATTAATACCTGACCAAACATTTATTATCTGTTTTCTAACCCCCAGTAAGTTCATTATACATTTGAAGCAATAGTTTTTTTTTTTCTTTTTTGATTTTTCTGTTTGGGGTATTTTTATTGCAATAACTATTTATTGTTTATGTATTGTCATTCTGTTATAGCATTCACAGCTTCTCTCCATTTCTGCTTCCCTTCCTCCCTCTTCTATCCCCTACTTTCCCTCTATCCCTTTTCGTCCTCTCTCATTTCCCCCTTTCTTCCTTCTTTTTTTATTAGGTATTTTCTTTATTTACATTTCACATATTATGCCCTTTCCTAGTTTCACCTCTGGAAATCCCCTATGCTATCCCTACTTTCCTTGCTCCCCAACACACCCACTTATGCTACCTTGCCTTGGTATTCTCCTATACTGGGGCACAGAACCTTCACAAGACCAAGGGCCTCTCCTACCATTGATGAATGACTAGGCCATCCTCTGCTACACATGCAGCTAGAGCCACAAGCCCCTACATGTGTGTTCTTTGATTAGTGGTTTAGTCCCAGGGTGCTCTGTGGGTACTGGTTAGTTCATATTGTTGTTCCTCCTATGGGGCTGCAAACCACTTTAGCTCTTTTGGTACTTTGTCTAGCTCCTTCATCGGGGACCATGTGCTCTGTCTAATGGATGACTGTGAGCATCCACTTCTGTCTTAGTCAGGCACTGGCAGAGCCTCTCAGGAGTCAGCTAGATCAGGCTCCTGTCAGCAAGCTTTTCTTAGCATCTGTAATAGTGTCTGGGTTTGGTGGTTGTTTATGGGATGGATCCCCAGGCGGGGCAGTCTCTGGATGGTCATTCTTCAGTCTGTGCTTAGAACTTTGTCTCTATAATTCTTCAATGGGTATTTTGTTCCCCCATCTAAGAAGGATCAAAGTATTCACACTTTTGTGTTCCTTCTTCTTGAGTTTCATGCGTTTTGGAAATCATATCTTAGGTATTCTGAGCTTCTATGCTAATAGGCTTCTGGCTTATCAGTGAGTACATATCATGTGTGTTCTTTTGTGATTGGATTACCTCACTTAGGATGATATCCTCCATATCCATCCATTTGTCTAAGAATTTCATGAATTCATCAAAGTTTAAGAATCTTCAAGAAATTTCAAGACTTTCATGAATCAGTAGGTTATCATTTGATTACATTTCCATAGACAGAGCATAGGTGACAGTGTCTGTTAGTCACATACATTTCCTTATAGAAGTGGCTGCTGCCATTTCCTTCCTCCTTCTTCTCTCCCAGGGCATGCAATGATTCATCTAATAAACGTCTATCCCAACCACATTCAACACCTTCAGGAGGTCCATTTAGTGTTCAGCTTCACATTTCCAAAGATAATCTTATGTTCCATCTTCCCTTTTCTGTTTGGAGCCTTTTGTAGTTAAGTAGATGTTTCTATTTTTCTTTCTTTATTTTTTGTATTGCACATCACTCCTTTATTTTACTGATCTGGAAAGAGGCTTAGCTGTTATGCCCAAATGAGTTCTGAACCCACAAGGTAGGGTCAAGCAGCTGGGAAATGATTCAGACAGCGTAACAGTGTAAGAAAAACTTGGACATGATCCAGGGGCACTTCACCTCTAAAACAAGGCTAAGGGATCAAAACACAGCAAGAGGTAAAAGGAGTTACCCCATTGATATGAGGAATGGCTTTTTTTCTGGTGACCACACAGGAGTGTTTCAATTGCCACTATCAACCTCAGATTTGCCTTTGTGTGCTGTTATATGTATATAATTTTTTTTCTTTTGTAAAATAAAAGTAACACAAACTTGAAAAGATTGATCCAACCTTCTAGGCCCAGCAACTCCTTCAGGGTCAGAGAGAAAGTAGAGTTAAAGTAACCATGGGGTAACTTTCACTCTCCACATGAATGACCATGGCCCCTGTTTCCTAATTGTGGGAAGAATGCAGGACAGGTTCCAGGAACATAACTGGATTGCTGCTTCTCCTCATTGGTCATACCACAGCAGAGTTCCTCCCTGACTTCTTCCTAAGCAGACCCTTAGTAATCAAATACCTAAGAAAAACTATAGTTACAATCTCTCAACTCTCCTGTTACAGGGAGCTGTCCCTTGATGTGATCTCAAGAACCTGCACCTCCAGAGGTTTTTTCCTGACCAGATTTTTTGAAGGGAGTGGGTGCCGAAGATAAAATACTGCAATGAATATGGAGGCCACAGGTCTGTATCTGCAGCTACTACTTAAACTTAAGATCCTAAATATGTAGTCAGTTTGGTGGGTGCTTGAAAGGGTGCAAGACGCAGGAACAAGCAGGGAGGGTTTCAGGGTAGGAGTCTGCCTCCTTGCCTTCACTTCTTCACCTTGACCTGAACAGACACAGTTTCCATGGCTTTACACAGGTCTCCTCATGTCCCAGGAAATGAATGCACTGGATGGGCTTCAAGCTCTTGTCCAGTTCATAGACAATGGGAATGCCCATGGGTAGGTTCAGCTTGATGGTGGCTTCTTCTGAGAGACCCTCCAGATGCTTAATGATGCCCCAAAGTCTTTAGCCATGCACAGCAATCAAGATCCTTTCCCCCTCCTTTGTCTGGAGGACAGTTTCTTCAACCCAGAAGGGCAGTTCTCTGGCAGTAGTATCCTTCAGACTCTCTCAGGAAGGTAGTTGGTATGCAGTAAGGTTTGTCTACCTGCAATCCTTGCTGATGTTGCTGTAGAATCAGGGTCCATGGGAGGCAGTGGAACATCAAAAGATCATCTCCAGAACTTTACCTGTGCCTCGCCATACTTAGCAGTAGTTTCTGCTTTATTTTAACTTGTTAGTCATCCCCCCATCACACCCCATAGTGCCGCTCATTGAGGTGCCAAGTCCTAACCACTGGCAACCACATCTGGTCAATGGAATCCAGGACTGTCCAGAGCGTCAAGATTGCTCTCTTCTGACCAGAGGTTAAGCAGATGTCAAATTCATAGCTAGCATCTCACAAGGCCTGCCTGCAGTGCTATACCTCCTTGTGGCCACCTGGGCTCAGGTAGCTGATCAAAGGTAAAATCTACCAAGATGAACTCTCTATCCTAAATATCTATGCTCCAAATGCAAGGAAAGCTACATTCATTAAAGAAATTTTAATAAAACTCAAAGCACACATTGCACCAAATACAATAATAGTGGGAGACTTCAACACCCCACTCTAACCAATGGACAGATCCTGGAAACAGAAACTAAACAGAGACACATGGACACTCACTAACATAAGTTATGAAACAAATGGGTTTAACAGATAACTACAGAACATTTTATCCTAAAACAAAAGGATATAGCTTCTTCTCAGCACCTCATGGAAACTCCTCCAAATTTGACCATATAATTGGTCAGAAAAGAGGCCTTGTCAGATACAAAAATATTGAAATTATCCCATGCATCCTATCAAATCACCACGGACTGAGGCTGATCTTCAATAACAACATAAATAATAGAAAGAAAACATTCGCATGGAAACTGAACAATACTCAAGGATAACTTGGTCAAGAAAGAAATGAAGAAAGAAATTGAAGACTTTTTAGAGTTTAATGAAAATGAAGCTACAACATACCAAAACTTATGGGACACAATTA
This sequence comes from Mus pahari, assembly GCF_900095145.1. NCBI lineage: Eukaryota > Metazoa > Chordata > Mammalia > Rodentia > Muridae > Mus > Mus pahari. Next base: position 7,468 of record NW_018393706.1, on the reverse strand, counting down.
AGCAGTCCTAAGAGGAAAACTCACAGCTCTGAGTGCTGCCAAAAAGAAACTAGAGAGAGAATAGACTAGCAGTCTGACAGCACACCTACAAGCTCTAGAATGAAAGGGAGCAAATTGACCCAAGAGGACTAGATGGCAGGAAATAATCAAACTTAGGGCTGAAATCAACCAAGTAGAAAAAAAGAACTATTCAAATAATTAACCAAACCAGGAGCTGGTTCTTTGAGAAAATCAACAAGATAGATAAACCCTTAGCCAGAATTACTAGAGGGCACCCGGGACAGTATCCTAATTAACAAAAACAGAAATGAAAAAGGAGACAAAACAACAGATCCTTAGGAAATCCAAAACATCATCAGATCCTACTATAAAGGGCTAAACTCAACAAAACTGGAAAACCTGGATAAAATGTACAACTTCCTAGACAGATACTAGGTACCAAAGTTAAATCAGGATCAGATTAACAATCTTAACAGTCCCATTTCCCCTAAGGAAATTGAAGCAGTCATTAATAGTCTCCCAACCAAAAAAAGCCCAGGACCAGATGGCTTTAGTGCAGAATTCTATCAGAGATTCAAAGAAGACTTAATTCCAACTCTTCTCAAACTATTCCACGAAATAAAAACACATGGTACTCTATCCAATTCGTTCTAGGAAGCCACAATTATTCTGATACCTAAACCACACAAAGATCCAACAAAAAAAGAGAACTTCAGACCACTGTCCCTTATGAATATCGATGCAAAAATACTCAATAAAATCCTCGCAAACCGAATCCAAGAACACATCAAAATGATCATCCATCATGACCAAGTAGGCTTC
>NW_018393706.1:0-5941 GCF_900095145.1 Mus pahari | reverse complement strand
TAAAAACTGCATGGTACTGGTACAGTGACAGACAGGTAGATCAATGGAACAGAACTGAAGACCCAGAAATGAACCCACACACCTATGGTTACCTGATCTTTGACAAAGGAGCTAAAACTATCCAGTGGAAAAAAGACAGCATTTTCAAAAAATGGTGTTGGCACAACTGGCTGTTAGCATGCAGAAGAATACAAATTGATCCATTCTTATCTCCTTGTACAAAGCTCAAGTCTAAGTGGATCAAAGAACTCAAACATAAAACCAGAGACACTGAAGTATATAGAGGAGAAAGTAGGGAAAAGCTTTCAAGAAATGGGCATGGGGGAAAAACTCCTAAACAGAACAGCAATGGACTGTGCTTTAAGTACAAGAATCAACAAATGGGATCTCATAAAATTGCAAAGCTTCTGTAAGGCAAAAGATAGTGTCAATAAGACAAAGAGGCCACCAACAGATTGGGAAAGAATTTTTACCAATCCTAAATCTGATAGGGGACTAATATCCAATACATACAAAGAGCTCAAGAAGCTGAATTCCAAAAATTCAAATAACCCCATAAAAATTGGGGTACAGAGCTAAACAAAGAATTCTCAACTGAGGAGTACCGAAGAGCTGAGAAGCACTTGAAAAAATGTACAACATCCTTAATCATCAGGGAAATGCATATCAAAACAACTCTGAGATTCCACCTCACACCAGTCAGAATGGCTAAGATAAAAAATTCAGGGGACAGCAGAAGCTGGTGAGGATGTGGAGAAACAGAAACACTCCTCCATTGCTGGTGGGATTGCAAGCTTGTACAACCACTCTGGAAATCAGTCTGGTTGTTTTCCTCAGAAAACTGGACAGAGAACTACCAGAAGATGCAGCAATACCTCTTCTAGGTATATACCCAGAAGATGTGGAAATTGGTAATAAGTACTCATTCTCCACTATGTTCATAGCTGCCCTATTTATAATAGCCAGAAGCTGGAAAGAACACAGATGCCCCTCAACAGAGGAATGGATACAGAAAATGTTGTACATTTACACAGTGGAGTACTACTCAGGTATTAAAAACAATGAATTTATGAAATTCTTCGGCAAATGGATGTATCTGGAGGATATCAGCCTGAGTGAGGTAACCCAATCACAAAAGAACTCACTAGATATGCACTCACTGATAAGTGGATATTAACCCAGATACCTAGACTATCCAAGATACAATCTCCAAAACACAAGAAAATCAAGAATAAGGAAGACCAACACATGGATACTTCTTTCCTCCCTAAAATAGGGAATAAAATACCCATGAAAGAAGTGGCAGAGACAAAGTTTGGAGCTGAGATGAAAAGATGGACCATCCAGAGACTGCCCCANCCAGGGGTCCATCCCATAATCAGCCACCAAACNCAGACACTATTGCATATGCCAGCAAGATCTTGCTCAAAGGACATTGTGTGTCAATGCCTGGCAAATATAGGAGTGGATGCTCACAGTCATCTATAGGATAGAACGCAGAGATCCCTGTGGAGGAGATAGAGAAATTACCTAGGGAACTGACAGGGTCTGCAACCCTATAGGTGAAACAACAATATGAACTAATCAGTACCCCCAGAGCTCATGTCTCTAGCTGCATCTGAGTGTTTCTGCCAGCAGAAACACTCACTCTGGTCTAGTTTCATCCTGAAGGGCGGGCCTGTCCTGAGGGGCAATAGACAGTGAGAGGAATTTGAGGCCAGGACAAATTATTCTGATCGAGGCCCTAGGTTAATGAAGGAACTCAGTTTATATAGCGTAGGAAAAACCCCAGTCGCCAGCCCCAGTCTTTGAAGGCACAGGTCATTTTCTGTAGGCAGGTCCAAAGATGTTGTCTCTGGGACATCAAGGTACAGGTGAATGTGCGTAGGCGGGTCCAAAGGATGTTGTCTTCTGGGACATCAAATGGTCTTCTCAGCAGGCGATGGAGACACAGCTACAGTAGAGCAGCTCTGGCAGATCTGAAGGTTACCTCCGGTGGGTTTTAGCACCAGCAGGGGGCTGGGCTTTGAAGGACAGTGATTAGTATAAACAGTAAGGTTGGCTTGGCAGATCTGAAGATTATAACCTCAGGTGGGTGGTCCAGTGGCGAAAGAGAGCTGGGAGGCCCCAACATGCATCTATAGCAGAAGATGGCCTAGTCAGCCATGATTGGGAAGAGAGGACCCTTGGTCTTGCAAACTTTATATGCCCCAATACAGAGGAACACCAGGTCCAAGAAGTGGGAGTGGGTGGGCAGGGGAGCAGGGTGGGGGGAGGGTATAGGGGACATTCGGGATAATATTTGAAATGTAAATGAAGAAAATATCTAATAAAATAATTTAAAAGAAATTGTGAACTGAATCCAAGGACACATCAAAAATGATCATGCATCATAATAAAGTAGGAATTTCAGGGATGAAGGGACGGTTTAATATATGATTTAATAATAATCCCCATCAACCTAATCCACTATATAATCAAACTCAAAGACAAAAGTCACATGAATATCTCATTAGATGCTGAGAAAGCATTTGATAAAATCCAACACCCATTCATGATAAAAGTCTTGTAAATATCAGGAATTTAAGGTCCATATCTAAACATAATTAAAGCAATCTACAGCAAACCAGTAACCAACATCAAACTAAATGGAGAGAAATCGAAGCAATCCCACTAAAATCAGGGACTAGACAAGGCTGCCACTTTATCCATACCTATTCAATATAGTATTTGAAATCCTAGCCAGAGAAATTAGACAACAAGAGGAGATCAAGGGGATACAAATTGGAAAGGAAGAAGTCAAAATATCACTATTTGCAGATGATATAATTTTTATATATATATATGTATATATATGAGTGAGGTTATATATATATATATATATATATATATATATATATATCACTAAAAATTCCACCAGGGAACTCCTAAACCTGATAAACATCTTCAGAACAGTAGCTGGATATAAAATTAACTCAAACAAATCTGTGGCCTTTCTCTAAACAAAGGATAAACAGGTTGAGAAAGAAATTAGGGAAACACCACCCTTCACCAGAGTCATCAATAATGTAAAATACCTTCGTGTGACTCTAACTAAGGAAGTGAAAGATCAATATGATAAGAACTTCAAGTCTCTGATGAAAGAAATCGAAGATCTCAGAAGATGGAAATAACTCCCATGCTCATAGTAAAAACGGCCATCTTGCCAAAAGCAATCTACAGATTCAATGCCATCCCCATCAAAATTACAACTCAATTCTTCACAGAGGTAGCAATGGTAATTTGCAAATTCACCAGAATTACAAATAACTTAGGATAGCAAAAATTATTCTCAACAATAAAACAATTTCTGGTGGAATCACCATCCCTGACCTCGAGATGTACTACGGAGCAATTATGATAAAAACTGCATGGTACTGGTTCGGTGACAGACAGGTAGATCAATGGAATACAATTGAAGACACAGAAGTGAACCCACACCCTTATGATCCTTGATCTTTTACAAAGGAGCTAAAACCACCTAGTAAAAAAAAGCCAGCATTTTCAACAAATTGTACTGGGTGAACTGGTTGTTAGCATGTAGAAGGATGTGAATTGATCCATTCTTAACTCCTTGTACAAAGCTCAAGTCTATGTGGATCAAGGAACTCCACATAGAACCAGAGTCACTGAAACTTACAGAGGAGAAATTGGGGAAGAGCCTCGAAGATATGGGCACAGGGAAAGTTTTTCTGAACAGAACACCAATGGCTTGTTCTGTAAGATCAAGAATTGACAAATGGGACCTCATAAAATTTTAAAGCTTCTCTAAGGCAAAAGACACTATCAATAAGACCAAATGGCCACCAACAAATTGTGAAAAAATATTTACCAATCCTAAATCTGATAGGGGACTAATATCCAATATATATAAATAACTCAAGAAGCTGGACTCCAGAAAAACAAATAACCCTATGAAAAATGAGGTACAGAGCTAAACAGAGAATTCTCAACTGAGTAATACTGAATGTCTGAGAAGCACCTAAGAAAATATTTAACATCCTTAATCATCAGGGAAGTGCAAATAAATACAACGCTGAGGTTCTACTTCACACCAATCAGAATGGCTAAGATCAAAAATTCATGTGACAGCAGATGCTGGCAAGGATGTGGAGAAAGAGGAACACTTCTGCATTGCTGTTGGGATTGCAAGCTTGTTCAAACACTCTGTAAATTATTTTGCCAGTTCCTCAGAAAATTAGACATGGTACTACCAGAAGATCTAGCAATAAATCTCCTGGGCTTATACCCTGAAGATGCTCCAACTTGTAATAAGGACACATGCTCCACTATCTTCCTAGAGGCCATAATTAAAATAGCCAGAATATGGAAAGAACCCAGATGTACCTCAACAGAAGAATAGATACAAAAAATGTGGTACATTTAAACAATGGAGTACTACTTAGCTATTAAAAACAATGAATTTGTGAAATTCTTAGGCTAATGGATGGATCAGGAGGATATCATCCTGAGTGTGGTAACCCGATCACAAAAAGAACACACATGATATGCACTCAGTGATAAGTGGACATTAGACCAGAAACTTATACTACCAAAGATACAATTTTCAAAACACATGAAACTCAAGAAGAAGGAAGACCAAAATATGGATACTTCATTCCTTCTTAGAATGTGGAACAAAATACCCATGGAAGAAGTTACAGCAACTAAGTTAGGAGCAGAGCCTGAAGGAACGACCATCCAGAGACTGCCATACTTTCGGATCTACATCATAAACAACTATCAAACCCAGTCACTAGGCAGAAGCCTACAAGATCCTGCTGACTGGAACCTGAATACCTTTCTCCTGTGAGGCTCTGTCAGTGCCTGGCAAATAAAGAATTGGATGCTCACAGTCATCTATTGGATGGAGCACAATGACCCCAATGAAGGAGCCAGAGAAATATCCAGTGAGCTTAAGGAGAATGAAGCCCCTTAGGAGGAACATCAATATGACCTAATGAGTACCCCCAGAGCTCCTTGGAACTATACCACCAATCAAAGAAAACACATGTTGGAACTTGTGACTCTAGCTATATATGCAGCAGAGAATGACCTAGTTAGTCATCAATATGAGGAGAGGCCCTTGTTCATGTGAAGGTTCTATGCCCCAGTATAGGGGAATTCCAGGACTGGGAATGGGAGTGGTTGGGTTGTAGAGCAGGGGAAGAAGAATGGGATAGGAGATTTTTCTGAGGAAAAGCTAGGAAAGGAATAACATTTGAAATGTAAATAAAGAAAATATTTAAATTTTTCTATGTCCTAATGACAGAGATGATTTTCTAGGAAGATACAGGGGCATCCAGCGCCTTTCCCCGCCTGAGAAGGGGTGTCTGGTCGGGAGCAGTCTCCAGGTCTGATCCAGCATCCAGCGCCTTTCCCCACCCGAGGAGGGGTGTTCGCCCGGGAGCAGTCCCCAGGCCTGAACCGGAAGGTGAGCCATCTTTGCTCCAGTGCACTGCTGGGGAGAGGGCAGACTGGAGAAGTGTCACAGCTTCTGGGAAGGATTCCGTGTCTGATTCTGTGTCTGATTCCGGTCATCCAGCGCCTTTCCCACCCGAGGAGGGGTGTCTGCCTGGGAGCAGTCTCTGGGCCTGAACGGGCATCCCTCACCTTTACCGCCTGAGGAGGGGTGTCTGCCCGGGAGCAGTCTCTTGGCCTGAGCCAGAAGGAGATCCATCTTTGCTCCAGTCCACTGCCGGTTAGAGGGCAGCCTGGAGAAGGGACTCAGCTTCGGGCTTCAGTCTGCAATGGCAAGAGTGTGGACTGCAGAAGCTACACAGCTTCAGGACAGAAAGAAGCAACCTAAATTCTGGGACAGACTCTATTTCGGACTCCATAATTTTGGGCACCTTCCTCTCCAGAGTAAAGGTGTCGACCAGTGAGGGCTCTGTCTTCCAGA
>NW_018393705.1:0-4196 GCF_900095145.1 Mus pahari | reverse complement strand
GCCAGGCGAACACCCCTCCTTGGGCGGGACAGACGCCGGACGACCGGGACCAGACCCGGGTCCCTCCTCTCCAGTCTGCTCTCTCCCCGGCAGTCAACAATTGTAATTCTTGATTTTTGTGGGACATGGTTATGCTTTTGAATTTGATTTGGCAATGATTATACAATGTCTTTTTTTAAAAACCTGTATTTGGAGTATAAATAAAAGACTTGGGCAAGAAAAAGGCGAGAGAACATGAGAAGGGCATGTGAAGACTGAGTGAAGAGAGAATGTGAGATGTGTACAGAGAGTATGTGTGTGTGAGTGAAAGAAGAATACATGTGGTCTGTGTGTGAGAGATGTGTGTGAAGTGTGTATGCGAGAGTGAAAGGGAACACTGAGTGTGTGTGAGTGTGAGAGTTCAAGAAAAGAAAAACACATAGGAGAAAAGATGAAAGCACAAGAAAATGCAGAGTGTGTGCAGCCTTAAGCTGTGAGTGAATGAGCAAGAGAGAAAGAGAGCAGAGAAAGAGAATAGAGAGAAACTTTCAGCCTTGAAAAATTACCTGTCAGCTTGTCAGAAGCTTGGGCCATTGCTTATGTGACTACTGACCATGCTTCTCTTGTGGGGGCTGTGGGAGGTGATACCTTAGGCAGGGGCCAGAGTTCCAGGAGCATGAGGGAACACCTACTGTGTCATGTAGGTGAATTATGACCATCGGGGTTCAGACCTCAGCTCGACTGGATAACAGCTTGCAATTCCCCAAAACGATAGACCTTCAGGTGCCCCTTACCTTCTGCTGTATTAATGTCCCAGTCAGATCTAGTTATGAAACCTGCTTTTGATAAAAGTCTGACCAATTGATGATGGCCCCATGTCTAAAGGAGCGTTCTTTTTGGTTTCCTGCATTATCTTCTTGGTCTTCAGTCATGGTGAAGAATACTGTCATGACTTGTTGGATATCATCCCAGGTGGGCTTATGAGAAAAAACAGTCTCAAAGAGATTAATTGGCCTCTCAGAGTTATCTGCAGATGGTGGTGGTGGAGTGGGTAGGTTCTTGGGCTTTCCAGTTGTACAAGTACGTGGAAGAGTAGGGCCAATATTGCATAGCCTGATTGCTCTTTCCTAGTGGCTCATATGCTCCCAGCAGGAGAGACACCATGGTTCCAGTGGTGGTGGCTCTCAGACTTTGGGTCCCATCGTGGGACTGGAAGTTGGGTATCTCCTCCCACTCATCCCTCATGTAAATGGTGTAGTACAATGGCCTTGGTCCATATGTGCTGAGGATCCCAGAGCTGGTGCTGGTGCTGGCACTGGCAGAACCTTCGGGAGAAGTGTGGGAGGATATGGAAGAGGAGGGTCTTGGGGAAAGAGGTCCACTTTTGAAGGGTCTTGGAGGATCAACTTTTTCTCAGGTCAGAATCTCTCCTCCCGTGTTTCCTTTTTCCAAACAGCCATAACCTGTGAGGTGGGTCTTGGGGAAAGAAAGGATTTTATCCATGAAAAGGATAGGTTCCTCCACTAGATTGGTCTAGGTAACTCTATGGGGCACTTTTTCTGGGTGCTCAGGGGATCATAGCCTAAAGACTTTTGTCTACTGCTTTGATCACCTACAAGTCATAGGTCTCTATGGGTGGCCACCCTTCTCTGAATGTGGGCTACTAGGAGAAGTACAGAGTAACTAACTTTTGCTTCTTTACTGCTACTGACAAGGGTTCTCCTGCAGTCATTAACTAGAATGTTTAATGGGGTAGATTTAGTCTATCCACTGTCCAAAAATGTCATCACTCCAAGTTCAAGAACACAGAACAAGATAACCAACATCAACAAACACAGAGAAAGACAATCAATACACAGAGAGTTTGCCACCTGCCAGGGTGCAGTCAGTCCAAAACTAAGACCACAGAGAAAGACAATAAACACACACTTTGCACTTTCCAAGGGCACAGTTACAGGCAGTTCACACCTTTCCACAGGTTCAGAAACCAGGTTATAGCAAGAGTTGACCCCTGCCTATACTATCTTGCTGTTTCCAAAAAGATCCTCCCTTCAGGGTGACTGAAGCATCCTCCAGACTCCATGTGGTCATGACAGCATTAAGGCAAGTCATCCCTCCACAATTGACCACACCATACCAGATAGTTTCCAGCCCACACCATGCTTGCAAGCCAAATGTGAAAGCAAATGACAGAGTGACAAACACTGACAAACACTTACAAGTTGGCGCCTGTTGCCAAGCTTGGTATTTTTCACTAGGATAAGTCACCCAATGGTCTCCTCAGATCCTGGACAAAGCCCTCAAATGTAAGACCCCTTACCCAAAGTCACTGGTACTTACTTCGAGATGTCCCCAGGTGAAACACAGGGAAGCAGATTGAAGCAAAAGCAAAAGGTTTTCAGGGTTGAACTCCTATTAGTTCCTCAAGGCGAATTACTAAGAAGGTGATCCTATCTAGAGGTTTTAACCCTACTGAAAAGTAGTGTTCGTGATTCTGGAAGGCATTGTACACTACCAGATGATGCAGGTAAATACCTACCCAGATAAAATGTCTGAAGCAACAATGGTGACCTGTTGTATAGATAACCTTGTGAGACAATGGCCACAAGTTGTGATAGCAGCCAGCCACTCTCTAGCTGTAATTAAAGTCTGTTCTCTGAGATAGAACCCATGCCTAACACTTCTCAGTGGCCAAGAATCAGAGAATAGATAGGCTAGGCACCTAGAGGAAATCGAATATTTTTGTTCTCCTAAAAGTGTGTAGCCATTAAGTCACTCCTAATGACATCTGCTATGCTCATAGATAAGCAGCTTGCTCAGCTATCATCAGAGAAGCTTCCTCATGGAGCAGAGATACACAGCTATATTAAACAGAGAGCAGAGACTTTGAACACTAAATCTTAAATGAGTTGTCTTAATCCGATCTCTAACTTCCTCAAGGAACTCTACAGAAGAGGAGGTAGAAGTACTTCAAGATCCAGAGTGGGTGAAGGACACCAGGAAAACAAGACTTTCTAGTCATAACAGGACTCATACACACATCACTCATAGACAAGTCATACCAGGCAGAATGGCTAAAATCAAAAACTCAGGTGACAGCAGGTGCTGCTGAGGATGCGGAGAAAGAGGAACACTCCTCCACTGATGGTGGGATTGCAAGCTTGTACAACCACTCTGGAAATCCGTTTGGTGGTTCCTCAGAAAATTGGATATAGTGCTACCAGAGTAGCCAGCAACACCAATTCAGGGCATATACCCAGAAGATTCTCCAATTTGTAATAACCATGCTCCACCATGTTTATAGCAGCCTTATTTATAATAGCCAGAAGTTAGAAACCACACAGAAGTCCCTAAACAGAGAAATGGATACAGAAAATGTGGCACATTTACACAATGGAGTAACACTCAGTTATTAAAAACTATGAGTTCATGAAATTCTTAGGCAATTGGAATGATCTGGAGGATATCATCCTGAGTGAGTTAACCATTCACAAAAGAACTTACTTGGTATTCACTCACTGATAAATGAATATTAGCCCAGAAGCTCAGAATACCCAAGAAACAATTCACAAACATCATGAAGCTCAAGAAGCTCAAGAAGAAGGCAGAACAAAGTGTGGATACTTTGGTCCCTATTAGAAGGCGGAACAAAATACCCATGGAATCAGATACAGGGAAAAATTGTGAAGCAGGGACTGAAGGAAAGGCCATCCAGAGACTGCTCCACATGGGGACCCATCCCATAAACAACCACCAAAATCAGACACTCTTGTGGATGCCAACAAGTGCTTGCTGACAGAAACCTGATATAACTGTCTTCTGAGAGGCTCTACTAGTACCTGACAAATACAGATGTGGATGCTCTCAGACAATGATTGGACTGAGCACGGGGTCCCCAATGGAGGAGCTAGAGAAAGGACTGAAGGANTTGAAGGGGTTTACAGCCCCATAGGAGGAATAACAATATGAACCAACCAGTACCCATAAATGTCCCAGGGACTAAACCACCAACCAAAGAGTACACATTGAGGGACTCATGGCTTCAGCTGCACATGTAGCAGAGGATGACAGTAACCTCCAACAGGTTCTGGGTACCTAAACACAGACAACAAACACACTGTCACTCTCAGGACATAAGACAGGGAATCTCCATTGCCCCGGCCTAGTTTATTCCATGGTCCTTGAGGGGGATCACAAACCTAGAGAGAAATGGGAAT
>NW_018393704.1:58405-64704 GCF_900095145.1 Mus pahari | reverse complement strand
GACTGGTGTGAGATGGAATCTCAGGGTTGTTTTGATTTGCATTTCCCTGATGACTAAGGATGTTGAACATTTTTTCAGGTGTTTCTCAGCCATTTGGTATTCCTCAGTTGAGAATTCCTTGTTTAGCTCTGTACCCCATTTTTATCTATCTATCTATCTATCTATCTATCTATCTATCTATCTATCTATCTATCTATCTATCTATCTATCTATCGTCTATCTATCTATCTATCTATTTGTTTGTTTATTCACTCATTTATTATTTTCTTTATTTCCTTTTCAAATTCTATCCCAAAAGTTACCTATTTGAATTTCTGGAGTCTACCTTCTTGAGTTCTTTGTATATATTGGATATTAGTCCTCTATCAGTTTTAGGATTGGTAAAAATTCTTTCCCAATGTGTTGGTGACCTTTTTGTCTTGTTGACAGTGTCTCTTGCCTTACCGAAGCTTTGTAATTTTATGAGGTCCCATTTGTCAATTCTTGATTTTACAGCACAAGCCATTGGTGTTCTGTTGAGGAATTTTTTTCCCTGTGCCCATATCTTCAAGGCTTTTCCCTACTTTATCCTCTACCAATTTCAGTGTCTCTGGTTTTATGTGGAGGTCTTTGATCCACTTAGTCTTGAGCTTTTTACAATGATATCAGAATGGATCAATACTCATTCTTCTACATGATAGCTGTCAGTTGTGCCAGCACCATTTTTTTGAAAATGCTGTCTTTTATCCACTGGATGGTTTTAGCTCCCTTGTCAAAAATCAAGTGACCATAGGTGTGTGGATTCATTTCTGGATCTTCAGTTCTATTCCATTGCTCTTCATGTCTGTTTCTGTACCAGTACCATGCAGTTTTTATCACAATTGCTTTGTAGTACAGCTTAAGGTCAGGCATGGTGATTCCACCAGAGGTTATTTTAATATCTCTTTTAGGTGTTATTGTGGTCAAATGAGATGATATGCTGCTGTGTACCTGAACATATCACTAAGTAAAATTATTGGGGTCTATATTCTACTAGGAAGGCAACCTTCCTCACTCCGTTGGCAATTATAAATATAACCCACTAAGTAACAATTTGAAAAATGTTAATTATAAAGCTTCCTGAACCTTCTTAATTTGATGTCCAGTTCAAGAAACATTGGGGATCTAAAATTTCATCTTCCTTTGTATCCCCTCTCCAGATTTCACAAGTGCACAAGATGGGGTAAGTGAACCTGAATTAATGTCTGATAAGTTTGAAGAGAAACCAGAATGAGAAAAGAAGCACTCAACCTTCACCTTGTGCAGTGTGTGTAACATTCAGTTGAACTCAGATGCACAAGCAAAAATACACTACAGTGGCAAAACTCACAAAAAGAGACTGAAACAACTTACCAATGGAACACTGAAGAACAACAGTGGTAAGGTCTGTGGTATATTCTCAATTTAGTATCATCAATTTCAGATGCATGTTTGCAGATGTGAAGATGGAAGAATGGACTAGTCTCTTCTTTTAATTCAAGAGAAAATTATTAAATATTTTGATCACACATCATATTAAGCTGAAACAGTTCCCTTTGTAAGAGGAGAAATACAATATCTGTGTAATGTAGTGTGACCACCAGAAAATTTTTAGAATTTGAAAAATGTTAACAGGGGCTTCATGATGCTTACTGTTTATATGGATAGATTTACAGGTGGATATTCTTTCATGGCATATATCATAATAGAGGTTTTTGATGTTTGTTTTTGCATTCTTTTGAGTGCATGTGAAACAGTGGGATCTTGAGTCTTTGAGGTAACATGTTTCTGGTATTCTGTTTGATAGTATGACTGTAAATGACATGGGTTAGCATATTTATTTTCAGAGAGGTAATTACTTCAACAAGCAAGTTATTGAAGTTTGTAGTAAAATTAATAGTCTCTTGAACCATTTCTCACTATTATTTTAAAGTATATGTTGATTGAATGAAGACAGTTTAAAGATAAATACTTTGGAAAACACAAATGAGGTTGCAAGGGATTAAGGAGTGTAGGAGAAATAGATGGACTTCATGGGAAAGAAACTCTGAAGAACTAAGGTATAAAGACTAAAAATGTAATTACAATGATCTGATCAGATATTTCTTGCATGGTGAATAAAACATAAAGCTTTACCGAGTATAAATAAGGCTGAATCTTAATGTGTTTAGCTACTTAATGTCATAAAGATATACCATTTTGCAATATTTTGCTACTACTGAACAAGGGAACATTTAGAAAACAGAAACTCCTTCGACTGTTTTATCCATACATATGTGTGTTTGTCTGTAAGCATACATGTATGGCCACAGGCTAGAATATTGTTGGAAATAAATTCATATTTTTTCTTTCAAATGTATAACATTTAGTTTATTATTGATGTTATTTGTGAAGAATATATAAGAAAAACTTGTATGCAGAACTTGTAAATTGATCTCTAGTAAATTCCATGAGCCTAGAAAGCAAATACACTTACATTATTATAGATAATATACATATTCCTGTCTTTACTTAGAACTGCCTGAGAAGAATATGTTACTTAGCACCAACTTGTAGATCAACTCATCTTTCACTAAATGACAGAATTTGGTCCCAAAATGCTGGTCATTAAGTATTACTAGAGGGGAAGTTATGGTCTCATGTGCTTTATATCCCTACCTTGACAAAATTCTTTGGGATAAATAGTAGAAGACAAAGCAGAAATAAAGTACCAAAATACCTGGTTTCTAACCCAGTGAAAATCCTGCCTCAATCAGTGGCCAACATTTTTTATTAGATATTTTATTTATTTACATTTCAACTGTTATCCCCTTTCCTTGTTTCTCTGGCTAAAACTCCATATCCACTGCCCCTTTCCCCTGATTAACAAACTACCCACTCCCACTTCCTGGTCCTGGCATTCCCCCATACTGAGGCTTAGAGCTTTCACAGGACCAAGGGCCTTTTCTCCCATTTATGACTGACTAGGCCTTCCTATGGTACATATGCAGCTGGAGTCATGAGTCTAAACAAGTGCATTCTTTTGTTACTCCAATTTTTATTAAGTATTTACTTCATTTCCATTTCAAATAACCCCATTAAAAAATGGGACACATAGCTAAACAAAGAATTTTCAACTGGGGAATATCAAATGTCTAAGAAGCACCTCAAAAAATGTTCAACATCCTTAATAATCAAGGAAATGCAAATCAAAACAACCCTGAGATTCCACTTCACACTAGTCAGAATGGCTAAGATTAAAAATTCAGGTGACAGCAGATGCTGTTGAGGATGTGGAGAAAGAGGAACACTCCTCCATTGTTGGTGGGATTGCAAATTGTACAAGTGCATTCTTTGGTTGGTGGTTTAGTCCCTGGGAACTCTAGGGGTCCTGTTAGTTCATATTGCTGTTCCTCCTGTGGGGCTACAAACCCCTTTAACTCTTTGGGTCCTTTCTCTAGCTCCTTCAATGGAGACCCTGTGCTCAGTCTAATGAATGCCTGTGAGCATCCACTTCTGTATTTGTCAGGCACTGACAGAGCCTCTCAGGAGGCAGCTGTATCAGGCTCCTGTAAGCACTTGTTGGCATCAAAAACAGTGTCTGGGTGTGGTGATTGTATATGGGATAGATCCCCAGGTGTGGCAGTCTCTGTACAGTCATTCCTTCAGGTACCTCATTCTAACCTATATATGTTCTTTGATTAATGACTCAGATTTTGACAGCTCCAAGGGATCCAGCTATGTTCCCCCCCCCTTGGGACCATTTGCTTGGAAAATAGTTTTCTTTTTTTTTCCCAATTTTTATTAGATATTATCTTCATTTACATTTCAAATGCTATCCCAGATGTCGCCTATACCCTCCCCGTGACCTGCTCCCTGTCCACCCACTCCCATTTCTTGGCCTTGGTGTTCTCCTTTAATGGGGAATATAAAGTTTGTAAGAAAAAGGAGCCTCAATTCCCAATGATGACTGACTAGGCAATCTTCTGCTACATATGCCACTAGAGACACGATCTCTGGGGGTACTGGTTAGTTTATATTGTTGTTCCACCTATAGAGTTGCAGACCCCTTCCGCTTCTTGGTTAAGTTTTCTAGCTCCTCTATTGGGGGCCCTGTGTTCCATCCAATAGATGATTGTGAGCATCCACTTCTGTATTTGCCAGGCACTGGCATAGCCTCACAGGAGAGAGCTATATCAGGGTCCTTTCAGCAAAATCTTGCTGGCACATGCAATAGTGTCTGTGTTTGGTGGCTGGTTATGGGATGAATCTCAGGGTGGTGTAGTCTCTGGATGATCCATTCTTTTGTCTTTGCTCCAAACATTGTCTCTAATTCCAACCATAGGTATTTTGTTCCCAATTCTAAGGAGGCGTGAAGTATCCAAACATTGATCTTCCTTCTTCTTGATTTTCTTGTGTTTTGCAAATTGTATCTTGTGTATTCTAAGCTTTTGGGCTAATATCCACTTATCAGTGAGTGCATATCAAGTGACTTCTTTTGTGACTGGGTTACCTCACTCAGCATGATGTCCTGATGTCCTCCAGATACATCCATTTGCCCAAGAATTTCATAAATTCATTGTTTTTCAATAGTTGAGTAGTACTCCATTGTGTAAATGTACCACAATTTTAGTATCCATTCCTCTGTTGAGGGACATCAGGTTTCTTTCCAGGTTCTGGCTATTATAAATAAGGCTATTATGAACANAGTGGAGCATGNGTCCTTATTACAAGTTGGAACATCTTCTGGGTATATGCCTAGGAGAGGAATTTCTGGATCATCCAGTAGTACTACGTCCAATTTTCTGAGAAACCTCCAGACTGATTTCCAGAGTGGTTGTATAAGCTCGCAATCCCACCAGCAATGAAGGAGTGTTCCTCTTTCTCCACATCCTCGCCAGCATCTGCTGTCACCTGAATTTTTAACTTAGCCATTCTGACTGGTATGAGGTGGAATCTCAGTGATGTTTTGATTTGCATTTCCCTGATGATTAAGTATGTTGAACATTTTTTCAGGTGCTTCTCAGCCCTTCAGTATTCCTGTTAAGAGTTCTTTCTTTATCTTTGTACCCCATTTTTTAATGTGGTTATTTGAATTTCTGGAGTCCAGCTTCTTGAGCTCTTTGTATATATTGGATATTAGTCCCGAACCAGATATAGGATTGGAAAAAGTCCTTTCTCAACCTGTTGGTGGCCATTTTGTCTTATTGACAATATCTTTTCCCTTACAGAAGCTTTGCAATTTTATGAAGTTCCATTCAGTGATTCTTGATCTTACACTATAAGCCACTGCTGTTCTGTTCAGGAATTTTTCCCTTGTACCCATATCATTGGGGCTTTTCCCCACTTTCTCCTCTATAAATTTCACTCTCTTTGGTTTTATGTGTAGGTCTTTGATCCACTTAGACTTGAGATTTGGACAAGGAGATAAGAATATATCAATTCATATTCTTCTGCATGCTAACTGCCAGTTGTGCCAGCACCATTTGTTGAAAATGCTGTCTTTTTCCCACTGGATGGTTTTAGCTCCCTTGTCAAAGATCAGGTGACCATAGGTGTGTGTGTTCATATCTGGGTCTTCAATTTTATTTCATCTATCTACCTGTCTGTAGCTGTACCAGTAACATGCAATTTTTATCACAATTGCTCAGTTCTACAGCTTGAGGTCCGGCATGGTGATTCCACCAGAGATTCTTTTATTTTTGATAATAGTTTTTGCTATCCTGGGTCTTTTGTTGTTGTTGTTGTTGTTGTTGTTGTTATTTAAGATGAATTTACAAATTGCCCTTTCTAACTCGGTGAAGAATTGAGTTGGCATTTTAATAGGGATTGCATTGAATCTGTAGATTGCTTTTGGCAACATAGTTATTTTCACTATATTAATCCTACTAATCCATGAACATGGGAGATCTTTCCATCCTCTGAGATCTTCTTTGATTTCTTTCTTCAGAGACTTGAAATTCTTGTCATATAGATCTTTCAGTTCATTAGTTAGAGTCACACCAACTTATTTTACTTTTTTTGTGACAATTGTGAAGGGTGTTGTCTTCCTAATGTCTTTCTCACCCTTTTTATCCTTTCTGTAAAGAAAGTCCACCAAATGGTTTGAGTTAATATTATATCCAGCTACTGCACTGAACCTGTTTGTCAGGTGTAAGAGTTCTCTGGTGGAGTTTTTAGGATCACTTATATACACTATCATATTATCAGCAAATAGTGAAATTTTGACTTCTTCCTTTCCAATTTATATCTGCTTAATCTCCTTTTGTTGCTGAATTGCTCTGGCTAGGACATCAAGTACTATATTGAATAAGTAGGGAGAA